>NW_010244510.1:1789-17978 GCF_000690775.1 Eurypyga helias | reverse complement strand
CAGAAGGCTGCAGGCACACAGTCTTTTGCTGTTGATTTGATGTGCCCCTGCTTCCAGCTCCTTGTGTAGGGATTAATGCCTTTCAAATGAGCTTTTCACCCCTTCTGGGTGATCTTCAATGTATTTTACACTCCACTAATCACTCCTCCTTTTAGGTAGATGTGTGTATGCATTTGACTTACTGATATACCTGCAATTCTTTTCAGAGAAAGATAAAACATTAACTTTCTACTGCTAGAAGTAAATTTGATGGCATTTTTAGGCTAAAGACATAGCATTTTTCTTTTGACTAAACCCAATTACAAGGTTGATACTGAGGTGTGCTGTAGATTTGTCTTTCATAGCATGTGGTCTATTTTACTAGCCTGGCAATATTAAACTGTCCTTTCCATTATTTGATTTACATCCTGGTAGTGCTAAGGTGAAATGAGGTCACAGTAGGTAAAATATAAAGAAATTGAAGATTGTTAACCTATTTGTTTTTTATTAGCAATGTTGATTAAAGTAATTCCAGTGAAATGAATGGAGCAAATGGTAAAAGTGTCAAAATACATGGAATTCAAATCACAAGTTCTTTATTTAAGAAAGCAGTGAATGTGCAGTGAAAGCTGACAGAAGAACCTTTCATGCTTTACTATTCGTTTCCTCATGAATTAACCTCTGGAGAAGGAAAGCCTGTTGGAAAGTCCTGCTGGAATGCGTAGTATTTTGAATGCCTTGAGCCTTCAGTGGTGTGCTAATCTGAACAACTAGCCTTTTAAAAAAATTGCTTTTTTTAAAGCCCACATGAAATGTGTCATTCTTGTTGTAAGCATGTGGAAACTCAACAAACCTTCCAACCAGACGCACTACTTACCAGGGTAGCCTTTTCCAAGCTGCCGTCAAGCTTGGCCATGTTAGTGGCTTTTGTACTAGGCAGGTGGAGATGGAATGGCCTGTAAGGGAAAGAAATAATTTGTAATTGGTCTTCACTGCCTCTTTAGGATCCATCAGCCTAAGTGCTTCCTTAGGCTTGCAATGTTTTCACGAACATAGACTCTGAGGGTTTATTAGCAAAGAGTTTAAAGGTCAACTGGGTAGTTCATAGGAAGGAACTAGAATTTTAAAGGTGTTGTTTGAACACCTGAATCTTGGCGAAGCCTGTTGTGCCTTGAGGTGACTACCTAGTGAAGTATGCAAAGATAAAGTAACAATTTTATTGAGGCGTTATGTGAAGTATTGCTGGAAACAGTGAGACTGGTAGTTAAATATAGGTGGAAGTGGTTGGGCAATAGGCTGATAAATTGCGTTTCATGTCTGTAATTGTAGATGGCAGCATTTGAAGCTGATCAAAATTGTTTGGAGTTGGATTCATTCAACCCCCTTACACTGTCTCCTTGTTCCTCCAAACATACAGAACAATTATACTGAAGTTAAAATGAACCATGTTATTTTTCTGCAGAAGACTAAAGGACTCTGTTAAAGATGGCTGTGCTCTGCTATCATTAAGTAGTTCTGACATTATCTTATTGCATAATGTCCTTTAACGTATTGCCTCTAGTTAAGTCTCACTTGATGGTGCTGTGGAAAGCCTGAGGTTTAAAAGTGGATTAAAGGATGTGTGCAAGCAGAAAAATAAATGTTAAACATTCTGGAAGCACATGCGGTTACTTGCCGAATGCCAAAGCTATCTTGTGTATGTATGGTTAAATGATACGTTTTCTAAACTTTGTGGGAATTCAAGTATCTTGAGACACATCTGAGGAGTTCTACAGACTTCTGCCAATGTTGGCGCTTGACAGACTGTGAAATCAAGCAGTTTTGAGGCTCTGCTTCAGGAGCATGGGCTGCAGTTCCTGTTGCATCACCATTCCATTGGTAGGCTAGTCCTAATGTCCATATATTGTGATAGTGCTCAGTCTCGGTAAATGGATGTAGTCGGACTTATGGAAGTAGGCACATAAGACTGAAATAAGACCTTTTTTGAGGAAATGGAGGAAGGAGGAGGACTCAGGAGAGTGAACACATAAGAATGAGGCTCTATGAGAAAGCTCCAGGGAAAGGGTGGTTTAGCAAACATTTTTAATTTTACATCAGGGTGTCTTTTTACTGGGCTCCTGTTGTCAACACTCCCATGCTAATGGTGTTTGTATTTCCAGTTTGTGCCATGTCTGGCTGTGAGATCTTGTCCAGAATAGTGGCCCTGTAGATCCTGTGTGATCCTTGTGAAAGCAAAGAACCTATGTCTGGCCGTAAGATGTGTGTGTATTTCTGTATGAAAATCTGAGCCTGCATACTTTGGACAGTCTAATAACTAGATGGGAAGAGAGCCATTTTTAAGGGAGGGGAGAGTAGTTAAGTGTTGGAAAGATTTGAAAATGCCCCATGGAAGAGCCTCATAAATAATAAAGTGTATGTCTACGATCTCAAGTGAATCTGCCCTCCAAGTTCACAGCTGTGGTGGGTTTTTGAGTGCTTGCAGTGTTTACCTTTATCCAGAACCCTTTCTTGGAGCAAATGCTCAGGGAATGGACTGAATTCCCTTAACTGGAACCATAGAAAAAGGCTCAGACCAGCTGGTTTTATTCTTGTGGGACATGTGTTAGCTGCTTGTGACTGTGCTCTTTGACAGAGAAAGTCTATAGAAAGCTGTTTTGATCTAAGCCTTTTTTTTTTTAATCCAAAGATAAATATCTTCCAGCATAACAATAGACCTGTAGGTCCTAAATACCTTAATGGCAGAACGTCTGTAATAGGTGCTTGGTCTGTAAAGCTATTTTTTCTTAGTAACCTATTCAATGATTTCTGTTAATATGGTTAAAGCTGGCATATTTTCTTCTGTGTATTTATCAAACTGTTGCATTAGACACCTGTGAGTTGATAATGCGAATAGAGGCATGGGATGGAACTCCTCCTGCCTCTGTGTCTTCGAGCAGTGTTTTACTGATACCTGTACATGTAATCCTGTCCACATATTTTCCAGCTGTCTGGCAGTGCTGGAAGCTCCTGCCCCACTGCAATGAGGGCAGCCTAGGTAGCAGCAAGCTTGGCTTGCAGCATCACCAGCTCAGACCTGCTCTGATTATGGGGGTTGGCTGGTGCTGTGTTAGTGCAGTAGCAGCACCTGAATTGCCAACCTGGGAGAGACCACAGAGCTGAACTGCCCTGGGCAGGCACTCCTGGGGTGTTGGGTACCTGAAAATACAAATTTTACTAGGAATAAAATATGACATTGAATTTATTAGCCTCTTTCAAACTAGGACAAAATAATTATATACTCTCACATAACAAGGCCTTAAGCCACCTTGACCATTTAAAATGCAGCTAGCGCTTTCTTGAAATTACAGCACTAAAGTGTGATGGCAAATGTTTCACGTTCACAGCTTGTCCTTGTGGTACAGTCAGACGTAAATGGGAAGCTGACTAGAGCTTGTTGTACCAGTCTCAACTTTCATAGGGGCTGACTCTGGCCAGCAAAGGGTCAGTCAGGAGTTTTTTTTTTCAAGAGGGGCTTGGCTTTTGTTTTTGTGCTTTCAGCTGTTAGAACATGGCTCTGTTAAATGCTTTTCACTGTGCTAATACTGGGGATGTGAGGATGGTCTTGGGTGGAGGATGCAGGAAGGTGTGAGGAGAGGATATGCAGAATTTCTCACCAGTGGACTGGAGCACTGCCTCGCTTACTGCGTGGCCAGGACAGCACATATCTGGGACTGCCAAATGTGGTTGAGATAATGCTTAATTAAATTACTTTGAAAAACCTTTCTTCCAGCACTTTACAGTATTCACGGATATATCACTCCTCCTTTCCCTCAATCCTGACTTGACAAAATCTTTTCTATCACTGTAAGAGGATTTTTTCCCCTCCATCCTCTGTTATGTCCTGTGCATTGAGCTTCCCTGTTGTGGTGCCAAAAGAGCCGCCCGCCCTCCTCCTTGCTCATGTCTCACTTTCCATGGGAAAATGTCTCTGATGGTGGGAAATTGAGGGGGATTGGCCCTGGGAAATAAAAGCCTCTGTTCTTTTCTTTGCCTTCTTCAGTCTTTTGGTATGTCTGTGGCAAACGCCTTATTAAAGGGTCTGCCTGCTAGAAGCAGCCACGTGCTGTTCTTGAGCTATTGCAGATAGTCATATGTCTGAGTGCAGATGAATGACCAGAAAGCCATAAATGTTGCTGTAGGTTTTGCAGGGTTTTTTTTTCAGCCTCAGTTTTTCAAGATAACAAACTGTCTGTTAAGGGAATTGGTATCCCTGGACAACTTAAAATTATGCCTTGTAAAATGTTCCATAAATTTGCATTCAGAAACTAAAACAAACATTATTTTTCCTTGCATGCTTTTTACACAAGTTTCAAGTTTTTCTTCTTAAAATTACAATCCATGGGCTCATTTGAAAACTGTTGCAAATTAGACCTGCAAAACACCTCTTATTTGATGTAATCTCAAGTATAAACATACTAGTGGGAGAGATTCAGTAAACTTAGTTTGTGGATTATCTCTGTGACCCTGGGACCTCCAAAATCCTTGCCATAGTTGTGATAAGAAGGTTAACTCTGAACTTGGGTAACATTTACACAGCCAATACTTGTTCTTAAAATTCTTGTGTAAACTGAACATATGTTATGTGAACCTGAAGTTTTGAATCTTTTTCCAGACATGGTTAGTAAGGTCATGGCTCCAGTGGCTCTTGCGCACCTGGTCTGGTTACTAGTTTCAGTAATAATACTGCAGCTTCAGAAGTGTTGGTCCTGTTTCTGAAAGCTTTCTCAAATCCAGAAGGTTGAAATGCTTTTATATTGTCTAGTAATGCTGAGTCAAACTCAGTAAATGCTGCTTGTGCCATGTTGACTGCAGGCTCATGCAGATCCTTGGGTTGCGTTGGCAGCCCTGTGGTCAGCAGCTGACATCTACAAGTATTTGGCAATAACTGGAGTGGCTATCTTGGATCAGGGCATATCAGAAATTTTTGCAACCCATAACTAAACCCCAAACACCCACTAGTCATAGCTACTGCCTTGCCTGTTCTGCTGCTTCCATGATGGTGGCACAGAGGACAAATACTTCAGACAAAAATGAGGGTGGATGTGTGATACATCAGCTGGTGGAAGATGCTTAAGTTTCTCAATTTATGAACACTACCTGGTAAACAGACTTAATTTTTTGATAAATATGTGGAATAAGAATATGTAGGAAGTTGCTAGGAGAATGTGACTCTACTTCCATTGAATCGATTGTGGGAAGAATGTACTTGAACTGTTGTGTCACACTGCGTGTCAGAATAAGTCTGTTCTTGTGTTCAGAATTAGGTGTGGCAATTCAAGCTTTACTACTGCTCACTGTTCCATGCAGTATTTCCTACACACTCTTCTTTGGGTTTTTTTCCGAGAAGATATCTATAATGTGGGGACTTAGTGTATTAGTACCCATGTTTTGTATGTACTGACTGTTGACTAACAGTGTGGCAGCTTCTAAAATGAATAGAAATGGAGAGCTTTTAAGCTAGCTAAACTGGTATTTTTATTAGTTCTTGTCAGTAGTCTAGACTTGACATTCCCTCTTTGAGGCAATATTTTTTATTTTTCCTCTTAATTCCAAATCAAAAGTTACAAAATTAATGGATTGAATCATAAGGTGTTATTTTAGATGCCTTTTTTTCTTTATACCCTCTGTGTAGTGTGCTTGTGCCTTGTCCTGTGGCATTTGGATCTTTTCAGCTGCAACATTTTTTGTCTGTCTGGGTTCTGCTTGGCCTTACCTGTGGGCTGGAGGTCTTGAGGTGAAGCCCAGCCCTGCTTACTCTGCCCCATGACATCATTTATTGCATCACTCTTCCTTTGTGGGTGAGCCCTATCAAGAAGTTACTGATACAGCAGAGAAGTGTTCATTCTTTCATCAGTCTCCCAGTCTTCTGACTAACACTTGCACTCTAAGGCAGTAAGGCTGAGCTTTCTGTCTTCAGACCAAGCTTGTGTGTTGAACTTGGTGTGGCTGGATTGATGGATGCGCTCACAGGGTGTTTAAAGTTGTGGAAAGCTGTATACAGGGTTCTAGTTAAAGACTGAAGCCTGTGCCAAAATATATTATAGACTAGACTTTAAGGACCCAAGTCTTCAAAGCACTTTCTTCTACAGCTCAGACCTGGGGCTACCTCTGTCCTGCAGGTTGCCTCTGCTGTTTCTAAAACTGTCTGTGACCGCTTATTTGATGTGATAACACTGTTGTTTTGAAGCCAATATGTGCTGGAGGGGAAAACATGTAATCAGTCTTACCCGAAGCTGGTGTTGCAAGAAACTCTTCCCAGCGTAATCACTGGTGTTGGCACTCCCTGTGCTCTCCCTTTTTTGTGCTTGGATATTCATCCCAGAAACAGCTGCTTTGGTCCTGGCAGGAAAGCAGCCTACTGGTGAGCTGCTGATACAGTATCCCATCTAGAAAGGATCTGGGTTTTTCACTTTTCAGTGTCTGGAAGTTACTTGTTCTCACCTCTTACCCTTTTCCCTCATTATTGGAAGGTTTCCTAAGAACAACAACTATTATAATCCCATGATATCTGTCAGTGCCTTCATCCACCCTCTGAATCAGTCTTTGCAAATAATTTTAATGAGGGATTTGAGGCTATCCAGGGTTGCTTGATCTGGAATGTTGTTGAGGATGGGAGGGACCTGGGGATGTGTAGATCCAGGACTAGATCTTAAAGCATTAGTGTTAATCAGGAAAATTCCTAGACTGATACTTATCAAATGGGTTGTGTTGTCTGAAAGTAGGAGGAAGAAAACAAGTTGCCTTTTTTTTTTTCTGCTTTATTTATGGCTGTGGTGAGTTGTTTGTAGGGCAGGAAGTTCTTTAAGAGTAGTAGGGCATGGGAGCTGTATTGTGAGGGATGAAGTCTTGGTCCGGTATTGGCTGTCCCATCCTGGCTGACAGAGCCATAGCCAGTAGGATGGTCAGCTGGGCTCTTCTGCTGGCACTTGTCTTCATTTGTGGCGCTCTCATAGCTGAGGGAGAGCTATGATGTTTGAAAGGTGGCCCCAGATCTCAATTTCACAAGTAGTAGTGATATATTTCCATTTAATTGTGGTGGTTCATCAATAATTTTCCCTTGCTTTTGGGAGGATTCATCTGCAGCAGAGAAGCTGTCAGGAGTGGAACCCGCCTGTCCTGGACATGCTGACAGTAAGCGTGGGCAAGAGCAGCAGTAGAGCAGCCGCCATGGCCAGTTTGCCAGGCTGAGTGTTTTACCACCTACATCTCATGTTTGCCTCCAAACTAATGTTTTGGTTCATAGTAAGTGATGACCTAATTAGAGTATCTGAGAGCTCATTTTAGTGTGAGTCATGCCTATTGGAAATACCAGACTTAAAAGGGGCTCAGAGTAAGACACGTATTTGTTTTATTGGTGTATGAAACTTCTGGGTAATTAGGAAGAGCCATCTTAAAAGCAAAAGATGAGAGATATCAGTGCCTGTGGTGATTGAAACTGAAACTACAAAGCTTAAAGTCACTACACGGTAGCATTAGTCCAAAACGTGGGTGAGCAGTGTAACTTCTTTTGTGTCCTCAGTAAATGCATGTAGCATCATTTCTGTGTTGATTTTTTGGGGTTTGAGATACAGGCTTCAAAGAATGCATGTACCTGTAAAGCCCAGCTTCGTGCTTTATTACAGCGCCTTTTACTTGAGTTGCCTGTATCAGCTATGGGAATGTGTTTACCCACTTATGTGAGGCAGCTGTGTCAGTGAAATGGTGAAAACTCACTCGTGGCAGCTGAACTAAAAAAGCACCTCACAGTGCACTTGAGGAGGGGAGGACCCAATGGTTTGTTTTTTTTTTTTTTTGACTAAGGATGCATCTTGATGTTCTCAGCTAATCAGTTTGTGGCCTGCCACAGAAAGCGGCTGGCCCAGCCCTGCATTTCCGTCTCCTCCCTTGTGCCTGCATCAGCGTGCCTGCAGGTGCACAGTGGTTCAGATCAGGGACCTGATCTTCCTAGAAGCAGGTCTCCTTTGTAGCCATCACCCTTCAGCAAGGGCTACCCCTGTTATGGTTCACTCATGCAGCCACAGGATTGCTGGTTCTGACGCGAGAGGTGATGGGCGTACATGGCTGGGAAAGACGAAGGAGGGCAGGGCCGGCTCTTTTGACAGCCGGTAGCACAAATAGGATGTCATTTTGGTAACTGGTTTATGCTGAAAGCTGTTTCCAAAAGCCTCACATGTGATTGAAACTCAGCCAGAAGTTAGCACTAACTGTGTATGGTCCTTCAGATTCATTGTTAGAAATGTTGGGAAGAATTGCAGATTTGCTTGCAGAGGCTCGCTGGTTACCCTACAAAGAGAGGAAGACTAGTCATGGGGTGGTAGTTGTTAATAATCAGGGTCATTTGCAGCTGGGGATGTGCACAGTCATCCTTAATAGGCTGGGAGAGTGCTTTTATGGAAGGTGGTGTGGTTGCAGCAGTAAGTAGGGTTGTTGGTACCACATCTTCTTCATTTGATAACAGCCCTCATCAGCCCCATCAGTGGGAAGCAGTTTGGTCTGTTACAGTCTCACAAGTTGCTGAAGCTGGTTCCCAGATTGCCCTTGATGTTTGCAGTGTGTTGTCGCCTTCATCTCTACTGCCGAGGCTCCACTTAGCACAGTGCGGCTCCATCCACTGCTTGTTTTGAGCTTCCACATTCTGAGGATGCATAATCTGAAACTCTGCTAGCTACCAGACTCAGCCCCATCTGTTTGAGTGATCCGTTCTTCTCCCATATTAGGCTATGGACAAAGAACAATACATGTTTGGTTTTAACAAGAGAAATGTGAGGAATTCACCTTAACAAGATGGACACCATCTTCTTGGTGATCTAAGTATCTTTGTGCACCATGCTATAAAAGACCTTTTTTGAGGAGGAACAACTACTATTTTAATTTCTCTTCTGCAGTAATTTGACTAGGTTATCAGTAAAATTGCACTAAGAATCACTCCTGGCTTGTGTGTAACTTAATACGGGTTTCTGTTTGCAGCTATTGTGGATGATGAAAGGCTTTCAGCAGAGGAAATGGATGAGAGGAGGCGTCAGAACATTGCTTATGAGTATCTGTGCCACTTAGAAGAAGCAAAAAGGTAAGTAAATGAAACCACACTTATACCTGGACTTTAAATACAGAAGTTCATGCCTGTTGTGCTCTTGAGCATTGTAACTTTTAATTCAACTTCAATTACTTGGATTAACTTAATGTTGGATTTTATAGCATTCTGTATGAGAAACTACCGCCCAATGTGAAAAGTTTAATTCAAAGAAGGATTTAGAAATAAGCAAGACAGTCTCCTCAGAGTTACTGTGGTGATCATCTTTAATAAAAGTAGGGACTGGGTACTAAAGCCAAAGGCTGTGGTTTTGTGAGAAGCTGAGTCAGGTCAATGTGACTAACTGGCAAAAGTCTTTTGTTCCTGGCTGCATGGTTATGCTCCCTTCTTGGCTCTTGTGGAGTGACTCGTAATTGCTAAAGATGGCAAAAAAAAAATCACCTGGGCCTTTACTGGGTTAATGATCCATATCATCTCAGTGTTTCAATGGTAAGTGCAGGCAAGGCAGTAAGATAACCTGGACTCTGCTCTTTCCTTAGTTTCTCTAACCCATTGGTCATGAGTACTCATCTCTTGACAAGACAGTTCATGATGAAGCACTGATCCACAAGTGCACAGGGGTTTTATCACCTCTGTGCAAATGTACTATTCTATGTGTACTTAATTCTCAAAACAAATATTTAACAATATTTTCCTTATTGCACATTTTTTCCTTGCTCAGTAATATCCTTGTGCTTTTGGAGTAGTTTGAAGTGCAGCTGTTATCATATGTAAAAGCATATTTTACAATCAGTCTGGTCAGAATTTTTCAAAGATGGCTGTTGTACTCAATTTATTGCTATGGCAACCACTGGTTAAGTGTCTTGCTTATACTCTGTATTTTTTGATGATGGTGCCTTTGGTCCTAAACTTCAGGTGGATGACTTTCCTAGGAATATTTGTAGAGAAAACAAAACTGATTAATAGTGCAAGCTGAGAAACATCAGTGTGATGTCAAAGCATAGGATCTTTAGAATGGAGTAACCAAGTGTAATTCAGTCAGGAATCAACCATAAAGCAGTGTTATGGGCTTTGTTGCCACACTGTTCTCGTCATTACTGTGTGGCACCGACAGTTACTTATTTAGCAGTTGTGGGGTAGCTAGCTGTCTATGAACTCATCCTAGGGGCATAGTTATAAGAAAAGTCATTCTTACTTTCTATTCACTTTGCTACAGCAAATGGGACAGCATACATTGCCTCCTTTGCTCTTTCTTCCTCATTCCACTGCAGAGCATTTCCCCATTCACATATTTAAGATAGCAAATATCTTACTGCTGCCAGAGAGGACTTGTCCTGCTCCACACAACCCTGTTGCCTGCACTGTGCAGTTGCAATAGATTGCCCTTGGTCAGCTGAGTCAGCTTGTTATGTTGGCAGGAAACTCATAGCTCTTTTGCTGAGTTAGTTTTCTAGTGGTTTACTGGGCTGACTAGTCTGATCCAGAGGTCAGAGGAGGATCAGCGCTGGAGGAAGGGGATGGGGTGCAGCCACACAGTTGGGGGAAGGAGCAGATCTCCATCTTGCTTGCTGAGAGGTTAGATCAGCTCCACTGTCTCAGGAAACCTTAGTGAGTCAAGCTTTGATTTTACTCAGGGTTGCTCCTTGGTTTGTTGCAACTAGCATACCTGGTGGCTTCTGGCAAGTTATGAATAACAATTAGTCTCCAAATCCAGCCTTTTCTATTATTATTACTATTAATACATCTTCCTGGATTTTTTACCCTTTCCCAGGACTACTTGTCTCTTTGAACTCTAGTCCTCTAGTTTGAAGCATCTCCCTTGGTAGGAAGGGAAATGTGAAGCTGTTTTTACAACCAATTACTTAAATTAGTCTCTGCTATGAGTAACTCCCTCCTCTTCCATGTATTTTCATATGGGTTCATCTCATTAACAGTTTTCTAGAAGAAACACTCCTTTAGCTCTGCCAGCACGTGGTGGGACTTTACAGCCAGAACAGTCACTCCCAGGGCTGTGGGATACCTGGAAGGATTTACTCTTCATAGAATCATAGACTGGTTTAGGTTGGAAGGGACCTTAGAGATCATCTAGTTCCAATCCCCCCGCCATGGGGAACGGCACCTTCCCGTAGGCCTCATCCAGCCTGGCCTTGAACACTTCCAGGGATGGGGCATCCACAGCTTCTCTGGGCAACCTGTTCCAGTGCCTCACCACCCTCTCTGTGAAGAACTTCTTCCTGCTATCTAATCTAAACCTCCCCACTTTCAATTTAAACCCGTTACCCCTTGTCCTGTCACTACAGGCTCTTGTAAAAAGTCCCCTCCCAGCTTCCTTGTAGCCCCTTCAGGTACTGGAAGGCTGCAATAAGGTCTCCCTGGAGCCTTCTCTTCTCCAGGCTGAACAAGCCCAACTCTCTCAGCCTGTAGAGAGAGATAGCAGAGCTCTCCCATAGCAGAGCTGCTCCAGCCCTCTGAGCATCTTCGTGGCCTCCTCTGGACTCGCTCCAACCGTTTTATATCTGATGTTGAGATCTCTGTGTGTGGCTGTGTTCTCCCCATCCCTGACCTGTCGAAACAGCAACATGAGCAAATTGCTAGATCTCAGTTTAGAAAACTGGAATTGACTGGTAATGTTAATGGCCAACGCTTGCTACTGGATGAGATAGGGATGAATACTGTGGTGTTAAGAGCCTTGTGCTTGTGTGTAGGGTGCAGGCTACCCTGACAGCATACAGTGGTCCTGCCCTTCAGCTGTGGGGAGTGCAGCTTCATGGGAGCTACCAGCTGATGGATCAGCTTTTGCTGATGCTGAATGGGGGGGTCCCAGCTGGGTGCTTGGCCCTACCTACTCCTCAGTGCTTGAGCAGCCCCCTTGGGATGCACAGGGCCCCCTCCACAGCTGTGTACTTGTGTGGTGGGGGGTGTGTGTGTGCTGGATTGGAGGAGGCAGGAATGGTGCCTTTGGCTGGAGGTGCTGCAGTTGGTGGGACCTGTGGCTGCTGCCTGTTTGCCCCCATCACTGCCATCCCAGGCAAAACCTGGGAGTGGGAATGGCCTCTCTGACATGTTTCATTTGTGGGTACTGTTGCAAGCATTTTTTGCTTCTGTGAAACCTGAATGCATGGAGAGGATTTTTTTAATGTATTCAGGACAATATAGATAGAATGACAATAGACCGACTGAAATTGGTAAAGCAAGGTGAGTGTTTCTGTTCAGTTGGAAGTTGCTGAAATGACAGCAAATACAGTTTCAGCTAATTGTCAGTTTGCAAACACAATGTGTTTTGGCCTATATTGAAGAGAAAGGAATACTGAAATAAGCAATAAATAGCAAAAGGCTGGGGCAGAGCATGGCTTTATATACAGTATTATGGCAGGAGTTGGGTTTTTTTCTTGCAATATTTGTAATCAAAATATTATTTTATAGCAGCTCTGCATTTTGAAATGCCAGAGTTAATTAAAAGGGTGAAGAGTGTGTATTTTCAGCTGCTTTTCAGACCACTGTTTGCGCTCTTACTTCCTGTAGCCCAGCTTTAATAAAAGCTTTCAAAGTTTAACATGAAAGAAGAATCTTGTCGCTTGTAGCTGATACTTCTGCAAACACCTTCTAAGCTAGGCACAGTGTCTGTTATGTGTATAGAGCATAGGAAATTGGTTTTTTAAACACAGTGAGAAGGCTTGTATTGTCTGTAGAGGTTAGTAGTATTTGAATAGGGTGTTATATTTAATAATGGAGAAAAAAACCATTTTGTTCTGTTAAATTGCTGGGCCCTTTCTCCCCACAGTCACACAGCTGATAAATTGAGGTTTTGGTTGCTTGTGTCATTGGTTTATTACTTTTGTCTTTAAGGAAATGTATTGCCTATTAAAGAAAAGTACAGAAAAATAGTCTGCAGTACCCCTGAACTCCTGAGAAGAATACAATCAAGAATAAGCCAGTCAGAGTAGGGCATTACTCACTTCAAGCAGTGTAACCGTGGGTGCCTCAAACAGCTCTCCAGGGAGTACACAAACTTCCAGTATTGCTTGGGAAATTCATCTGTTAAACAGCAAAGTTTTAAGGTGGGCATGAACAGCTGTGTCACAAGCCCCACTATCCTATTGGATTAGGTGAATTTTAGCAGATGAAATTTACCACAAAATCCTCCTTTACAAATATTATCTTTGTAATGCCCAGAATGTGAGATTCTGCCTTGAGTTTGTCTTTTGCTGTTGTTTCTCTTTGCAGATGTGCAATTAACTCACTGTAAATAATAATACAGATTTGAAGGGGTTTAAACTGTGACTGAAGCTTTGGTGTATAATGCAAATCAAGCTTACAGTAAATATGTTGTGGCTGACTAGAGTTATAATCATCCATAATTTAGCAGGTACTATTTCTATTTGCTTCTTGGAAATTATACCTTCTTATGCTAAGCTTGAATTTGAACCATGGGAAGCCTCATTTTACTAACCTTGTCTCTCTCTGCATGAAACGGAATACTCTGTTTCACACTGTATATGCTGCAGTTTCATAACTGGAAATGCCATCGTTTGTCTTAATACTTTTTACTTTCTCAGCTGTTCAATAGGACAGGAACTTATGTGAAACACTGAAGCTTTAGCTTTAATATTTGGACAATAAATATATAGTGAAAAGAAACTATACCAGGATATTTAGTTTGAGAAACCATTTTTAAATTTTGAATATGTAAATTCTCATTCTTTTACAATTTCTTTAAAATAGAAAATAAAATAATCAATTTTAGGTTCCAGTACCTGCTTCTGTTATTGTATTGAGTTTTATTAAATTGGTTTGCAATGTCTAGTTGTGGTATTGGTCGCTAAGATCACACTTGTAAGCTGCTGTGTAGTTTAATATACTTAAAAGTTCAAGCCCTGAAGTGCTTAATTGGCTTCAGTTAAAACTAACATTTTTTGCAGTACCATAACACCACAGAAAGCTCAAGTTGCACCATTTGTCAGGATTGTGGGACCATGGAGACTTGCTTTGGAGCCCACCCCATTCCTGGGGGGTGTGGCACAGAGGTCCTACAAAGACTTGGTACAAGTGAATTCTGGAAGACTGTGTGCTGCTCTTTCTCCGTGAGCAAAGCTGTAGTAACTGTGCAACCCTGTCAGCTTATGAGTGAATTAATGCTACTCAAATGCCCTACTGGTGTAGTGGAGGTTGTCCCTGCCCATGGCAAGGGGGCTGGAACTAGATGATTTTTAAAGTCCTTTCCAACCTAAACCATTCTATGATTTTAGATCCATTTCTTTCAGACTACATGAAATCTTTAAAGCACTGTGCTTAGAGGTAAATGCATAACATTCTAGTACAGCTGTACAGTTGTACTGTAGCTGACTGTAAACAGAATGTTAAGATACTACTTGATAACCTTTTTTTAACGTGTTTTTCAAGAAAATAATTCTGCTGGAAGTAGAGTCTACTGACACATTGTAACCTCATGTTCACCAGTGAATATGGCTGGCAGCAGCTCTGTAAAGGCCAAATGTTTGAAGTTAAGAGGTCTAAAGACATATAAAATTCTTGGAAGAATCCTACTTAGCCAGGATATACCCATCCCTGAAGTAGCTCAGTCCACACAGGTATTGATCAGCAAGTATTCTCATTTCATGTTTTGATCCTCAGGGGTACTTACTTAGCATACAGACTGCCAGCTATTGGGTTGAACAGTTTTTTGTTCCAGATAGTTATACAATTGTGGAGATATGCCAGAGTTTTCATATGCAAGTGTTGGTGACATCAATCAATCCAATAATTGCCTGGGTAGTGATATTTGCATATGAAAAGTCTTACTATTAAGATCCGAAGTGGAGAGAAACCTTTGTGCTACTATGAGAGAACTCCCGTTTCTGTACAGGATGCATTGACCTGCTCACTGGGATGTTGAGGTAATTCGTGCACATGTTATGGGTCATTGCTCAGTGTGTATAGTTGCTGGATAATGCTGCTGAGTAATGATGGATGTGACCTTTGTTTTTGCGAGACTGAACCATATGGCACTTATCCCATAGCATGCACTGAAGCTAACAGTACAGTCACTTCAGAGTGGTTCTCTTTCCTAAAGTTTTCTGTCTTTATTTTAGGCAGTACTCTCTTGTAAGAGGACATGTGATTTTTTTTTTTTTTTTTTGGTAATAGGAGTGACAAAATTGAAGCTAGTTCACACTGATGTCCTCATATTGGTGTATTTTTTAGGTTCAGCTTCACCGAGGGAGCACACATTTTCATTTCTCCTTCCCTTTCCCTTTTACCACTTGGATTATCTGTGGTGTAACCTGTTTGACTTTATACTCCACCTGTAAGACTAGCTGCTTGTCAGATCAAACGGACAGCTTCATTTTGCACCCTGAGTAGCTCCTAGTTAATATTAAATGTAACCTGAAGTGGCCTCACTGACGTATTGCTTGTAGCTGAGTCATTACAGTTCCATATGGAGCACACCAAGGAATAGGAAAGTAGGCTGGCAGGGATTTGTGCACATCACTAAGGAAAAAAACTTCAACATGTGGAAGGATGGTAAAGGGAAGTTTGAGGCTAAGTTGTGCAGGAAGGAACAGAGCTGTCAGTATTAGAGGCAGCAGACAGACTTGGCAGAGGGACCACTTGGTGGATAAGGAACTGGCTTGATGGTCACACTCAGAGCTGTGATCAGTGCCTCGATGTCCAAGTGATGAGTGGCATTCCTCAGGGATCAATATTGGGACAGGTGCTGTTTAACATCTTTGTCAGTGACATGGACAGTGGGATCAAGTGTACCCTCAACAAGTTAGCCAATAACACCAAGCTGTGTGATGCAGTCGGCCTGCTGGAGCACAGAGATGCCATCCAGAGGGACCTGGACAGGCTGGAGAGGTGGGCCACTGCCAGCCCCATGGAGTTCAACAAGGCCAAGTGCAAGGTCCTGTACCTGGATTGGGGCAATCCCAAGCACAAGTACAGGCTGGGTGGAGAGTGGATAGAGAGCAGCTCCGAGGAGAAGGACTTGGGGGTACTGGTGGACGAAAAACTGAACATGAGCCAGCAGTGTGCGCTGGCAGCCCAGAAAGCCAACCGTATCCTGGGCTGTATCCAGAGAAATGTGGCCAGCAGGTCGAGGGAGGGGATTCTCCCCCTGTACTCTGCTCTGGTGAGACC
>NW_010244510.1:0-1746 GCF_000690775.1 Eurypyga helias | reverse complement strand
TGGAGCGAGTCCAGAGGAGGCCATGAAGATGCTCAGAGGGCTGGAGCACCTCTCCCATGGGGACAGGCTGGGAGAGCTGGGCTTGTTCAGCCTGGAGAAGAGAAGGCTCTGCGGAGACCTTTATTGCAACCTTCCAGTACCTGAAGGGGCCGGCAAGAAAGCTGAGGGGGGAACTTTTTACAAGGGCCTGTAGTGACAGGAGAAGGGGTAACGAGTTTAAATTGAAAGTGATTATATTCGATATATATATTCAGATTAGATATCAGGAAGAAATTATTCACAGGGAGCGAGGAGGGTGGTGAGGCACTGGAACAGGTTGCCCAGAGAAGCTGTGGATGCCCCATCCCTGGAATTGTTCAAGGCCAGGCTGGACGAAGCTTTGAGCAACCTGGTCTAGTGCAAGGTGTCCCTGCCCATGGCAGGGGGGTTGGAACTCGATGATCTTTAAGGCCTCTTCCAACCCAAAACATTCTGTGATTCTATGATTGAGGTTTGCACCTTGCCTAAGATATGAATGTTAAGTTGCCGTTGGGAAGAACCTCAAGGAGTAAATGTGGGATGGAAGGTCACTGTTTTATCCTTTGTTTAGTGTTGAAGGGCTTAACTGTTGCTCTTAATATTTGGGTAGCTCCTTCTGCACTGTTTGGGCTCAGATCAGTAAGTCAGGGTGTAGACTTGATTCATTTGAGAGCAACCAAGGCCTTTGCTTCCCGGTGTGTTACTGATGGAATAAATCACAACATACAAACCAGAGCACATGTGCTGTATGCTTGCGCCACCCACATTGGACTGTGGGTTGTGACGTTTGCATGCTGCACTGGTGGTGCAGCTGGCCAGCAAGTGGTGCATTCTGCCTGGCGCAAATCCCGTCATGCTGTAACCCTACTGCAGCATTGAAAAAGATTGTGGTGGGGTTGTGTGTCCGTTTGCTTTGGATGAGAGGAGAAAATTACCTGGGCTGACGGAATCTGGTTTTTAGTGGCTCCCTTGCAGCAGTGTACTTTTCACATGCTGAGATCCTCCTTTTTCAAATACCACGTCCTGGAGAGTTGTTGATCTTTGGAAGAAATGTTTATTCAGGCTCTTGCAGAAACTGCTGTGGGTAGATGTGAATGGCTTTTCATAGATCAGAAGAGGTGAGGCAGCAACTTTACTTGGTTTCCTTTACAGCACTACTTTGTGTAAACCACTGCTGCTGGTGAGGAGCCCAGAGGTTTGTGCTGCTGCGATGTCACTGCGTTGGAAACAAGAAATTGTCCACAAGAAACATGTTTCTACAGCAGGAGGATTTTGCTATATCTTTGCAGATGCTGGAAATCCAGGTCCCTACATCATGCTTAGCTACAGCTTTGGAACTAGAGATCCTAAAATTGGTCCAGTGAATGTTGGTTCTATTGCAAATCTCAATGTGCCACTAGAACTCTGGTTCTGGAGTGGAAAAACAACCCAAAGAGTGGAAGGGTCAGTGCTTACTGAATGGCTGCAGGCAAACACTTCAGGGATAAGGCAGCTGCTGAGGGATGTAGGTCCGGATTGCCTTAAATATCACTTCTGGTGTGAATAACTCAACAATCCACTGACTGGAGAAGGAACACTGTGACAGCTTCTACCTACTCTCTTAGGTATGGAGTAATGCTAGAAAGTGCTTTGGCTGTGGATGTTACTCACTGCAGATCATGTGTGTACTGTGTTAGTAGATACAGCTATTGCAAACCCCACAGGGATCCCCACTAGAGGATCCCCACT
>NW_010244509.1:0-25923 GCF_000690775.1 Eurypyga helias | reverse complement strand
ATTCTATGATTCTATGATCTTAAACCCTGAGGCAGCAGGCAGGGGTTGCTTTTGTTCAGTTTGTTCATTTAGATGAAATAATAGAGAGGAAAGCCTAAGGTGTCTTTATTTTCTTTTTTATAAATAAATATTTATATTATTATGCAAAATCAAGAGTTGGGTTTTTTTTTCAGTTATTGCTTTGCCTTTCAGCAAACCTATAAATAACACCTGTGGAATTATTATTTTTAATGTATGAAATAATTCAGTGTTGCTTACACTAATCTCTAGCTGACAAAGTTCTCTGTGAGGATGGTATTTTAGCTGACTTTCTGTTTATCCTTCTTGAAAAGAATGTGGAGTGCTAAAGAGGGTCTTTAGGCAGAGCCTGCTGTTTAAACTGTACCTTTCCAGAAGAGGGAATCACAGATGTCTCTGATGAAGATGTGCCTCCACATCAGGTATCATCTTTGCTTCAGGGTCCAAGTAGGAGTTAATTTTAAAACACTCTGGACAAACTGATCTTTGCTAGACAGAAAAGTGGGAAGAACCAAGACTCCATTTGCGATGGATCCGTGCAGAAGTAAGCAGCCATGCACAGCAGGGATCAAATCTGCACAGCCCCTGCAGAGATGCTTGGAGATTTGCTACCACATCTGATGATAATTTAGACAAAGTAGTAATCTAACCGGTAGCGATTGGCAGTTATCTGGATTTGAATGAGTTGTCAGCTGTCTTATGACTTTATTCCGTCTGTTGAGTTTGTTTATAATACATAGATTGTAAAAAAATTATAAGACACTTCCATACATCTCAGTTTGGTAGTTTTTTTCAGGATAAATTGCATTTCTCTGCCTTCAGATGTGACCACCTCAAACTTTTCTGTGAGAGCTAACAGAGCTAGGGCAAAAGAAATCATGAGAAGGTGGCTTTCCAAGTGCATTCAGATAAAGAATGGCAGGACAGAGAAGTGGTAGTTCTTGGTTGCAAAAATGAACAACAGAGATCCCAAATGATTGAAACTGAACACTTCAAGGCAGCTTCTACAGGGGTAAAAAAGAATCTATCTTCTACCATCCTAATATTTAACAATGTGGGGAAACAACAAAAAGGATAAAAAGTCAAGTAAATATTATTATTCACAATAGACTGCTGTCAGTAACTTAAACTAATTCTGTGTATTGATTAAGTTATACGTGATCAGAGCACTCTGAAAGAAGATTCTAGACCTTGTGTTATTTTATCTGAGAATGGGAAAAGGGATAAACTCATCATAGTTAGGGAAAAAGGAAGTATTGGCATAAGATGGGGTTTTGAACTCCAGTCTGAAGTGCACTGAATAGTCCTCCAAGGGAGACTTCCATTTATTTTTGATAACTTTGCACCAGGGCTTCTGTCTCATGTTGTCCGTCACAGATACACCTAAAAATACACAGGAACCTTGGACCTCAATCCCACAATTTACAGGCTGTGGTTGAGGTGAAGTTCCAAGAACTTAAGTTCATCTTTCATGGTGACAGGTTTGTTCTCTTCGACTGAGATCTCTGTACTACATCTTTCTGAAGCATAAGAAACCTTTTCCTCTGACCAGCATCCTGACACATATGATGTTCAGAATATGATAATCCTGAAAGGTACAAGAAAAGATATTTGCTGTTACCACTATTGACTCTTCTGTTTTGCCCTTTTGTTCTACAATTGCCATTATTCTGTATGTACATTTTATAACATCTACACCTTGTTGTGGTTCAGAGCCTCCATAGGGTTATGGCCTTAACAGAGGTCTAAAAGGCTAAATCATACTAGGTCTGAATTAACAATCCTGTCTATCTTTTGTGATTTCCACCTGATCTATCGACAGGTTCCTGAGCCTCCCTGGGCAATCCTTTTCTACATTGTGGAATGGCTTGTTAGAACAGACTTTTACATTTCTTAGAAGTAGGGCTGTTAATTTTGGCTTGTAATTGGAACTAAATAGCAAATAAAACCCAAAATGGTAAAAAACCCTACCCCAAACATTGCAATCACAAACCAAGAATAAGTACCATGTCCCAGAAAGTCTTTCTGTTCCAGCCGTGTCTGAACACTCCCTTTCCTTCACAGATCATGCTGGGCATTAACATCCTCTCTGTTTCCCACATGACTCTTGATACCACATTTTTGTTACACTCATCTCCAGACATTCCTCCTATACCTATTCCTTTTCTCACTCCTGCATAGCTCTGGAGCCCTTTTCCAGGCAAGCTGATCTGGTGCCAGTGCTGATGCTAATCTTGCTGGAACTGTATTGCCCCTGGAGGTCTGAGGGTGCAATCTAAAACTACCTTGTAGGAATGATAGGGTTAAAAAGCATCATGGGGTGCACAGGAAACAATCCTGTGGGCAGGGATAAGGCACATCTAATCTACAGGATGTTCTTATATCTTTAGTATCTTACATGTTGTCCTACAGGACCAATTATAAATAGTTCTGAAGTCACCAGATGGGAAATGTTTTTAATCACAAACCTTGCTCTCTAAGCTTCTGTGTCCCTTTTCCCTGGACAAACATGTGACAATTAATATTAAACCAAATGTTGTTTAACTGATAAATGGAAAACACATTATTGGTTAACATCTGTGTTTGGACACAGCGTTTCAGAGGTGACCATGTAATAAAATGGGAGGAAACCCAAGTGACAACATAGAGCATTAAGGCTGAGGCTAGTAACAACTGCAGTCAGTCAGCTGGGCAAGGCTGTCAGAACTTAAAGGGATGAGAATAAGGCTGTTTGATTTGGAAGTCCGGTTTTAAGCCATATTTTTTGATTGCACAATTGAATTTAACTCTTATCTAACAAGTAGAATTAGCATTTGCAGTTGCAAAGTCCATCTGTTCAGCCATCTCACAGGATCTTTTCCTTCTGGATGGGAAATCTTACAAAGCAGACTTTTTTTGCCACTGCAGTGCAGTTGATTTCGGAGAAGGCTTAAAAGACATTGCAGAAGTCTTCCTTTCTAAGGGACAGCCAAAACTTCCTTGGCTCACCTGCAAGCTCTGTTTTGACTCTTGTGTGTCACACATCTGTCTGCTCACATCACACTGTTGGATGACTATTGAATTTATGGGAATATTTGTGACCACCCTTAATTGAGATGAAGGCTATGACTCCAGCAGCCAACAGCAGGCAAATGTTGGCTGTCTAAAAGATATGATCAGTCTCTTTTATGAAAATGCATTATAGTTTCTGGCACTTCCTAGATGGCTGAGTTCAAGTGCTGGAGAATGTGGAGGTGGGACATTGTGACTCAGCTGTTTGCTGTATAGCATTCATTAGTATCTTGTATATTTTCCTGCAAGGACAGTTATAAATAGGTTTGTAGTGATCAGATAGGAAATAGTAAGCAAAATCCTTAGTCATCACCACTGGGGAGTAAGTTTCCCATCATCTGTCCCTGCCTTGCTTTCTCTGACACCCTTGTTCCCTGACCACTTTTACTACTGGGACCACGGCCACAGCTTGGCTGCTGGTGGTGCCAGGACTCCTCACATAATGGGGTGAACAGGAGGGCAAAGAACCATGAGGAATGCAAGGAACTTGACTCTGCCCCCACCTCCACCTGCCAGCTAGATCAAATGGCTATAGGTCCGATTCAGGGTCCTCTGAAGTCCATGCAAATATTTGTGTTGATTTCAGTGGCTTTGGATCAGCACCTGTGTACACAGATGAAAGTAAGCTTTTTTTTTTCCCTCCCCCCAAAAAAGGGACAAAGTCATGTTTTCCTTTCATAGAGAGAAAGAGAGCACTGATATCACCTTCACTGCTCTGCTCCTGGAATAGTCCATCTAGATGTTGTTGTGCATCCCGATCAGTTGTCAAAGTTCTAGATGATCCTTAGAAAGTCTTCCTCATGTGTACCACTCCATTCTTCTTGTTACAAGACAGAGGAATGATGCATAATGCTTTCTGTCTTGTAGTTTTGAATGTTAAAAGGGTAATCTAAGACCAGAAACATTTTATGGAATGTGACCATAACAAGAGAGAGAAAATTTAAGCCTTTATTACCCATAGCAGCTGTAAGTCAGTGTGAGTGGCAGAACACTTTAATTCTTTAAAAGCACATTCCACTTGAGCTACCATGCAATTTCTGTTTTTTTCTTTAAAGCCTTTGTACCTGAAAGTTGTGTGGTTTAATTGATTTTTTTTTCTTTGAAAAATATAGATAAGGCATTCACAGGCAAATAAACACTAAAGCTACAGTCCAGGTAAGTTTACTGTTTCACCAGTTATTTAAGTTCATGTTCCTGCATCTCTCTGATAGTTTGCATCCTCCCCTGACATGATGTAGAGTGTACCTTATTTTCAAGAGTTACGTCTGTTGCATGTTCTAGCACAAGCATCAGTACAAAAAAAAGGTGTAATGGGGTCAAGCCCTAGGGACTTGCATGTTTTTGGTGGGTTTTTTTTTGTTTTGTTTTGTTTTGTTTTGTTTTTTTTTTAAAAGACTTTGTAGCCCATGATTTGTCAGTTTGATTGACTGCTGTTGAGGTAATGGTCTGTGTTTAATCCAGCTTCTTCGCTTTAATTCTGTCATTTCTATCTATCTCAAAGGTTGATCACGTCCTTCATTATAAAACCCCCTTTTAAAACTTGGACCGTAAAAACTTTATTTTACATGTTGTCAAGGTCATAATTAAATAGAAAATAAAAAGATTATGGCAGTAACTCTGTGTGATTAAGAAACTATTCCATATTGTTGTTTTTCAGCTGGAAGGAAAAGGTGGCTTTCATTTTTCTTTTGAAATGCAAAGGAGTTCAGTTACTCTATTGCTGGAGTATTTTTCTATTATGTCTTATAATTTGTCTCTAAAAGAAGTCTCTGGATAAAACACTTCTAAATAAAAACCTTGTAGTTTTGGGGAAAGCATACAGTAATGGAGTTTTGAGAACTCCTGCAATGGTTTTGTAAGTGACATTATCTTGACAAAGGCTAAGGTTCTGTGTTCTGGTCAATAGTATAAAATTTTCCAATTCTTTGTGGAATGTCAGTCCTGTTTGCAACTTCTAACTGATTACGTGCCTCGGAGAGCACTCAGTAAGGCTGCTGGAAGAAGCAGGCAAAGGTCTTTGTACCTCCCCTTAACAAGAAGGAAACAGGAGGATCAGAACATGATAGAGTATCTCCATACATTCCCGTTCTCTGCTTTGTGGGAGCAGGAAAATGCCTCTCTTTTTGCTTCGCTGTCTAACTCGTCTTTCTGAAAACATCTGAAGTGGCTTTTCAGCAGACATAAAAGGAAGAAAGAACCAAGGGAGAATTGCTTCCTAAGGTCTTGTGGTAGTGGTGAAGGATTGCAGGAGGTGATAAAGGTGGACATGTTTGTGTGCAAATCAGAAGAGATTAGGAAGATGCTGGCAACAGGACTTTGCAGCAATGACAAGTAAGGAGGTCAGAGAACTGTGCACAGTCAAAGATCACAGAAATTCAGAGAAGCATCTGGAATAGAGAATAACATCAATTTGAAAGTCAGGAGGGTAAGTTAATCACAGAGAGGGGAACAAGAGAATGTGAAGAATGAGATTTCTTGACCCAAGAAGCCTGTTTATCCATGGGAGAAACATAAAGGGTGGTTGGCTAAATGTTGAATGAATACTTGGAGAAGGTGAGCGCACAAAGTTGTGAGAGATGCCCTTGGCCAGAGCAGAAATTGATACCACGTGATTTCTTCCAGGTTTCTGAAAATGTCAGGGCAGAAACTGTGGGCAGATATCCTTGCTCTTAGCCTCTCCACAGACAACTCTATACAATCCCAAGACCTTTGTGAACTGCCTTCAAGGCTGTCTCTGGCACTGGCCAGAATCCCTGAGAGGTACTAATAGTGAGGGTAAAAGTACCTGCTGAGCAGAGGAAAGGGGACTGGCCAAAGGACTGAAAGACCACTTTGGAATTAATTGTTGCTAGGTTTACTTATTTATTTATTTTGCATGTTGGAGGACAAGTAAGGGTTAGAGTTGGAGAGACTACTCTTTATTTCCTGTGCTTTTTCAGGGACTGAGGACCCAGCAAGCCTAATTTTTAATCTCTTTTCTAGTTCCAGAGAATTCTTAGACAGACCAGGAAGAACAATTTCCCTGTATTATGTGCCTGGTTTTATTTTTCCCTTTTTCAGCCTGGACTCTGTTCCTCGTGCTAGTAAACTCTGATGCTTCTGGTCCAAATCTTTTGATTGCCTTTAAGAAAAGGCTGGTTGAAGCCAGACATGTGGTAGGGAGTTGGCAGAGAACACAGCAGATAGCAGTGGCTCCAAGGTCTCAGAGGTAACATGGGTTGACATAGTATACATAATTAAAGAGAAACAGTTCATTTTGGACGACGTTGGCTAGCTACCACAGATGTAGTCAGGCCAAGGGGAGAAGTAAGGAAGGCAAAGTGAAGTGTAGGGGCAGGTGTTCTTGTCACAAACATGGATAAGCAAAGAAGTGCGCTTATTTTGGAGCCATCTCTGTAGTACTAGGTGAAATCATCAGCATGTATTTGTGATCTGGTAGAAGACCAGACTAATAACATTGTTGAATCCATTCCTGGATTGAACTTTGGTTGGAGAGGAGACCAAATGTCAGGATGTGCTTGTTGTCACATTATGAAGGATGGGACAAAAAAAGCCTTCATTTGGAGCCTGTCAAAGTAGGTTTTGTGTGTTGTCCTCAGAGCTTTCAGATGTACCTATCTTCCTCACAGAGTGTGAGTATAAGCCTTGATGGCCGACTCGCTTTATCCACTGGAGACTGTTGCTGTTTGATTAAAGCATCCTGATGGTTCTGAATTGAGTCAAACTTCTGATATATGATAGAGACAGAGGTTTTAGAGTTGGCAACGTGAAAATATATCAGAAAAAAAAGGCACTGTCTGTTGTGTAGCAAAGGTTTGAGACTATCCCTAAGACTACCTGTCAGTGAAAACATGAACGAAAATTGGTTTATTTTAAGGTGCACTAAAGGTCTGCACTGTAAGGACTGATGGGGGATTTCAGCCAAATTCCATGACAAGAGCAGTGCTTGGGAACAGTCTGTTTGAGCAGTGCAGATGTGACCAAAGGGTAATTCATGGTGACTGCCAGAATCCCAGCGCTTTCTAAAGGAATGATTTTAGAGAGGGGAACAGTGTATTACTGTGACAAAATACTTGTACTGACTTATCCAACAGTCTTAACTCACAACCTGTGTACATAAGACACCAAAATAGGAGATGTTAGAAATCCAGAATATGATAAAAAATATTATAATGATTATGGGAAATAAAAATTAAATATAACTTTATCTGATTATGAAATTACACAGTGAAAGGAGGGTGACACTAGTAAACTACCGTGTTCAGGGGTCTGTTATTAATGGAATTACAGTCTTCTAGAAAAATGTAAGAAGCATGGCTGTAAATCTCATTCAAAAGGAACATTGAAGATCGGGTAAATGTCACAGAGTCCTAATCTGTCTGGGGTGTCTGGGGATAAAGTCAGAACTGGACTGTGCACAGGTCCAGCAACTTTGCAGACAAATGGAGGGACAAATGGACCTTTCACCTCCTTGCTTCCAGAGTTGCTTGAATATGCTTGTAAAATTATATTGTGCCCCAATAAGACTGTAGCAACCTTCTACCTTCCTATCAGTGCTTTGTACTCACTCTGCTCTCTGTATCCACTTGTCCTTGCCCCCAGCTTGTCTAAGGGAAAGACAGAAGTGCTGCATATAACTGTAACTGTTCAAAATAAGACACCATAACCTTTTTAAATAATGTACTTCAGGAAGATGAAATATCCATAAAAAGACAAGCCCATTTATTTTAAAATAATGTGTGCCAAGGTGAGATTTGCCAGTTTCTAGTACAATGGGGTTATTTCTGAATGTGGAAATTTTCTCCCAGAAATGTAGAACTCTGAATGACTTTTTTTTTTTTTTTTTTTAGAAACAAGAGTCAGATATTTAACAGATACTCCCAGATGCTGATGCCTTCTGAAAGTGTGGTTTGGATTGTGGGGTGAGAGTGGAGGACATGGTCTCCTCTGAAAAGTATGCCCTAAATCAGTAGTGAGGAATTGTAATTTCTATTCACATTGAAGAAGTCCTTCCTTTAAGTCCAGTCTTGCAACAGGGTTTGAACAGGCTCATCTTTGTGGACTCCTTCTAATTTACTCTAATTGTAGAAAAATTAAAATGAGGAAATGGTCCTTTAATACAACAGGCCATAGTTTGCAAGGCCAGATACAATTTCACATGTCCAAAGTAGGTAGGTAAATGCCAGATAAATACATGGAGTAACTACTCAGTGGAGAGGGGCTTGCAGGGAATGTGGGGGAAATAATTCTGGCAGCAGGCTCAGATAAAGAAGATACATGCCACCAAGGCATGATCCTTTTAAGGTTCACAGACTATTGCTTTGCAGAGTGGTCATAGTAAATCACTCCTTCCAATGCATATAGTGATATTAGGGGTTATAAAATTAATCTAATAATTAAGAGACTAGCTCAAAATGAGGTTCCACAGTAGCCTAAAATGATGAACTGAGTGAGACCAAAGTCTTAAGACTGTGAAAATAAGAATTAGAAGGGGAAATTGGGCTGAATGTTCAGTATTTAAAAGCACAGATTCTAGAAGACCTGTGCCTAAAATTAAACTCAGGAATATTTCACATTTCAAGAACGTAGAACTACAGAGCCTGATAAGGTGGGATAGACTTGAGTCTTTTCATAAGAAATTATTGTTTAGAATTATTTTTCTCACCTCCCATAACATTCTGTGAGTGAATTATTCCTGGTACTTATTGGGAATCTAAGGTCTGGAAGTTCTTCTTTGCTAAAGAGATTTTTTTGGGACAATGTTTTGCTACAGTCTTATCTTAGTCACAGTTTTTAATATTCTGCCTGTTATTGTGGTATTTAAATTCCATATACAAACAGACATAATGGAAACAGACTTAGATGACATGGAACTAGTGAATGTATATAAAAGATGATGCCTTTCTGTAAGCAAAACTGTATTTATAAAAGCCATAACAGTTAAAATTAAAACAAAAATCATACACCTGTAATTGTGCTATTTTTCATCTTGAAAACTTATGTTTTAGACAATGGAGATATATATAGGAAAATACAGTTCTGATTTCATACTGCAATATCTGTGACTGGGTTGTCTCATATGAGTAACTGTATTTCAATGTGTAAGACCGCAGTTCTGCAAACACTTCAGTATGCAACTTGGACCAGTTTGTTTAGGAATGGCATCAACCTTAATGAGTTGCATATTTGGGGTCAAATTTCAAAAAAGGAGTACAAAAGTTACAGCTACTCATATCTCTAATAAGTTCAGTGTAACTGCTCAGATATGGACAGATATTTATGAGTCTAAGAATTTGCAGAAGAGGATTATTAGATCTCAATCTTATTTTAGATTCTGCTCCAGTTTATTACTTTGTCTGTCCAGAACCAAATGCATGTTTTAGTTCTTAGGCCCTAACCTTGCAAATAATTAATGTATGTTTAATTTTACCATATCTGAAAATGTTTTAAGGTATGTGAATATTAGCAGGATAAGGTTCTCTGGGCAAGGTGGAAAACCTGATTTTCTCATTGAATTACCATTAGGATAAGCAGAGTAAGAATTTTATAAGAAGTAATAGTTGTCTTATTTGTTTTCAGAATGATCATGATAATGGGTCAGTAATCAGAGGAAGAGTACTGTGTGCTTCTTGTTGTGTAAAGGGGATACATCTGTGAATAACATTGCTGTTGGCACATCCTTAACAGGCACCCAGATTGCTGATATTCACAGCTGATTGCAAAGCTAGGTCTGAATAAAGAAAAGACTGGTTACCTCAAGATATGTTGGGAAGATAGAGCTTCTGAGAGGTTTTTAGGGGAATTGTCAGGGTTACATTTGTGATTTTTCTCTAACCGCAATAATGAAGGAATTATAACTAAATTGCATCTTGAAATGTAGAAACAGAATAATTCAGGGTGGAAGGGGCTTCCTGCTCAAAGCAGGGCCAGCTCTGAGATCAGACCAGGTTGCTTAGAAATTTAACCAATCTGGCCTTGAAAACCTCCAGCCCTCCCTAGGTCACCTGGTCCATTGCTTGACTGTCCTAATGTGGAACACTTGTGTGAGGAAATAGGAACTGCTGAGCAGTGTTTATGTGCTTTCTCGGGTCATGCAGGAAGAACAAGAGAAATTGGTTTTCCCAGATGGCAGTTTCAATCACCAGGGTGAGGAGCTCCCTGGGAGAGCACAGAGAGGTGAGTGTCAATCTGTTTCTATGCATCCTGTTTCTAAGGGTGGTGGGACCTTGAGTGTGGAGCATTGTAGAGTGTAATGGATGTGATCATTCTCTGCTCTGGTATATCTGCTTTCTTCAAAATAGTTTATTGTGATGCTGACAGTGCCTAGAGAGTCAATTTCAAAACAGTGCAATTGAAATGTCGAATAGTTAACAGAAAGGTTAGTGGTGACTTAGTATTAAAACTACAAAGCTATTCTTACATGGCAAAGATGATAGGAGTCTGAGTAGCAAAAATCATATTAATGTATAAAGATAAATGAAGATCACTCAGGTTTAAAGATAGTGGAGAAGAAAGTTGATTGCCATTCTGATAACCAGAGGGTGTTTTGTAGACCTACTGAATGGGACATAATCTCTGAAAAAGTATAATTTAATGGTGAGACATGTACTAAGGATGAAATACAACAGCAATAGAGATCCTAGTTTTCTGTCAAAACATACATACAGTGCAAGCAATCATTTTGGTGCTTTGTGGAAGAAAGCAAAAGGTTTAGCAGAGTTTGAATGCGCTGAATGAAGTCGAATGCTATTTGACTGAAGTGATGGTTTGGCCACCATCTAAAGGTGTGGAAGGAGGCAAAGCTATCTAGTTATCTCAGCCTGTGAGAAGACCTGAGAAAGCCAAACCAAGAATTTTTTTTTTATTATTATTTTTTCTCTAGTCTATGGTTTTGTCATCTTGAGTTAAATCTTCTCTTTGGACAGATAAATTCAAGTATTTAATTGCAGGATTCTACTGACATATGAGACATACCAAAATCCCTCTGACTGGAAATAATGATTGATGATGTGCTTATTTGGGAAAGAAATTATTATGTTATAAAAATCTATGTAATGTATGCCAAGAAAAAAAAAAAAGTCTTAAATGGAGTGAGAACTAATATCTAATTGGGATGAATAAGATTGGTTATTTAGGAAACCTACTACAATTTTTGTGTTGTGACACAGGAATTTTACTGAAAGTAAGAAAGGTAATTGGACAAGTGGAAAGACTTCAAAAGAAAAAGGCTACCTAGAGATTCACAGGCTCATTACTGTTTCTAAGCAAAGCTATTCCATGATTTATGATACATTTTCCACTGAGTATATTGCTAGGGGACAAGAGCGAATGCTCCTGTGATTGCAAAGGAAAAGACCAGGGTAATTGCCACAGAGGAGCTGAAACTACTTTTTTTCCTCAGTTAAACTTGTATCAACATTGACTCTTTGTTAATGTGGATTGGAGACTGCCCTTCTCAAAGAAGACAATCTCAGGGCATATCCTTTCAACACACAGATCTAACTGCAATAGAACTATAGCCAGATTGAAAAATACAACTGCTGGTTATTGGACTGGCTTAGGAGTGGTTTCATGAGTATGTTTGAAAATCACTTGAGGTAAAAACAGACCATATACCACAGGAATCTATATGATAGGGACTACTCTACAGATAGCCCTTTTAGCCTGAAAAAGTGTCCATGAAATTGAAAAAACCCTTCAATTTGAAATCATGGCTTGAAAAGGGCATGATTAAAAATATCCATGATTAGGAGAGGAAACATGAAGTGGTCTATGAGGGCTCTTTTCAGGGACATCCTTGCCTAAGCACAGATTTTTGCAAAGGTGTTTGAAGTGCAATGGAACGTGCTGAGATCGGGAGGGTGTCACTAGGTAGTGTAAAAATGTCCCTGCACTGATTGTTGAAGTGCTAATGGAATTTTAAATAATCTTTTCTGCACCTTATGTGCTCAGGTCCTTGGATGAGAACTTATTGTGGTTCAACACATTTCTAAGAAACAGAATTTAGGAAAACAAAACAAGGAGTTGAAACAATAGGAAGATCTTGCTCGATTTTGTCTGAATTTGATTCATAATTCATATGGATTACATTTAAACAAGACCTTTTTCATTAAAAATAAAATAAATTGCTGTATGTTACATTTCATAAAGCAACCATTTATAAATTTGTAGTATAACCCCTCTTCCCCCGCATACAGGATTCCAGATGAATTAATAACTGATTGTGTTCAGCAGTCCATAAATTTCTACTCTTTTCAGCCAACCTCTTTCGAATATTTGCATGGGTTAGCAGAAATAGTTCAGTTATGAGAATATATTCTGGAGAGTTTAAGAAATTTATTCACATGGAGCACTATTGCAAAACATATCATACATCTCGCTGTACAAAGATGATATTGGAGAGCTAGGGGCAGAAGAACAAAAGTTTCAGTGCCAGAACATAATGGCTTTCTTGAACTGAATGTGGTTAACTGTGGTTAGCCAAAAGAACTATACATCAGGAATGACGAATAGGGCAGAAAACTTACTCCAGGAATGTATGATAGTTACTGTTAACATGTCTGAGAATATTTCAAGCAAAGCAATGGGACTTTTGCTCAGGGAATAAGTTGATGATCTTAACAATGCCCTTTCTTATATGCACTCATGATGGTGAATGCTCTCAGAAGAGAACATCAGGAGTCACTGGCTTTCTCTTTCTTGAGAATAAATGTAAAGAAGCCAATGCAGCCATGAGATATAGAAAGCCACAGGAGCAGTAAGTACGAACCTCCAGAAGTGCTTCCCCTGTCAGAGTTGTTTAGGCAGCTTCACGAGCTTCAGAGGAGGCATAGGGACACTTTAATGGTAAAACATGGAGGATCAGAAGTGATTATTGTAAATGGGGACCCTAAAGGCATCTGTACAGTCTGCCTATGGGTGTGGGAAATTCTGAGAGTTTACCCTGCCTTCTCTTCTGTAGATACTGATTTGTACTTTGCTAATTGCTTTAATACACCTGTGGTTGTTGTTGGTTTTGGTTGAAGCATTTGTTTTCTTATCTAATTTTCCAAGATTAAAAAAATAACTGGAGGGAAAGGGGATACAATTTAGTTACTAAATCCAGTGGTTGGGTCTTTTATGGCCCAACCCATATCCTATAGCTAATGCCAGGAAATACCAGCACTCCTTTGTGTTACATTACAATGTCTAATACGCTGAAAGAATATTGTCTTTCATTAAATGAAACAATCTTTCAGCAGTTTCTCAAATAAGTTCTATAACTAGTAATTTTTTTTCTGCAGTAAAGGCCTACATGCTCGCTTTGCAGTTCAGAATCATCACCCAGCTTCTAAGCCATAACAGTAGGCCTCTTTTAATGGATAATCTATTGTTGCTCCAATATTACTGGTGCCCAGTGGCAGAGGACTACCAGTGTCATGAAACCATAATTATTTGTGTGAATGAACTCTAAGTTGTTAGTAGTTCCTCTGCTTCGTTGAAAAGGTGTTCAATGTGCCAATGTACCTACTGGAAAAAAACCAACCAGTTTTAACTCTTCAGTGGTGTTCTGCCTATGCTGCTTCTCAGATTCAAATAACTTTGGCTAGAAATATTTTCAAATCTTTTTTCAATATATATTAGGACATAATTATGATCATATGAGTAATGCAGTAATATGTGATCAGTTTTTTTAATGTTATGAGACGGCTGCAGTCTTTTCCAATAAGTTTGTTTTTTAAAGTATATCTACATGGTCTACTGCAGAACACTGAACTTTCATCCTCCTCTGCTTGTCTATACATTCATCCTCGCTGAAAACCTTTAATATTTAATTAGGTGTAAACATGACATTCTAGTAAAGAACAGTAGTAATTACATTCCTTGAAAATAAGAAAGTCCAGAAGGTATAAATGAATGTGAATAAAAAGGACAGAAACAGTTTATCCCTTGCAGACATGGAAAAGAAAAGTAATTTTAGGTCCTGATGGATTCAGAAAAGCTTAGGTGTAGTAATTTACCTTTATTAACAGCATAGCAGTATCTGGAACAGCTGTAATGCTGAAAATAGTGTCTTTTAACAGGGACAAACTTTCTGAGGGAAAGTTAATTTAGTTTTCAGATAAATGGGAAAACAATATACTTTAAATTTTTTTCATGCTACAGAAACACAAATTTCAACCTTCAGTCCCCAATGGAAAATTTATTATCCCAGTTAAGAAATAAAGGTAAACCAAAACACTTATTTGTCTGCCAATTCTGAGATTTTTTAGGAAAATACTGAAAATTTTGCATGCTGTCAAAGAGATGAAGGATATAAGTTATTCTGAGAGCTGGTGAGATAAGCCTGACCTGTATCAGGTCAGACATAATCTATCTGCCCCAGTCTTCTGTCTCTGGCTGACACAAATGTAAGGAAAGAATATAAAAAGGTAGTATACAGCCAGACACTGAGCTGTTATAACTCCCTGAGATGGAAGCTTACAAGCACAGACACTGCATCTCTGTGTTTAATGGTGGTTGATTTATTGCCTCTTATAAAAAACATATCAAAACACTTATTTTTATTTGCTGGTGGTTTTTTTTCCCAAATCCTGCAGCAAAGACTGCCATAGTAAAACTACACCCTATTAAATTACTCCTTTTCATTTACTTTCATTAGTTATTTAACACTCTACTTTGATGACCCCTGTTTTACTGGGGGGTTTTTGTTTTATTTTTTTAATTACAGTGTCACTCATTACTTTATAGAAGGTCCTACATGTCTTTAGATCTCATTTTTCTCTTTTTTTTTTTTTAAGACTGAAGAACTCTAGAGTGATTTCTCCTCAAACATAGGCTACTCCATGCTTTTGATCCTTCTCATCATCCTTTTTCATATTTTTTTCTAGTTCAGGCATATTCTTTTTGGGAAGAAGTCACCAGAACCACTCATGTGGTGGCTTCATGATGTTTTCTGGTTTGGTTTTGACAGCAGGCGCTTAGGGAAGTACACTAGAGAAGGTTGTCATGCAGAATCACTCTAGTCTTCCAGTGACTAGAATTTATCTAGTAGATAAATAGTTCTTTCATCAGAAATGTCTACAGCAAAAACTAATGCCAATTCTCTTACCCAATTTACTCTGTGGGCCTGCATTTTGAGGGGGCAAAATACATGGGTGAAGAAAGGACTAGGAACTCCTTTGTTTAGAGGGAGGAAACAGTGTGGAATACAGTCTGGATTAGAATTGTAGTGGTTGTTTTCTTTTTTTTTTCTTAGTATTTACTTGGGGCTGGAGGAGGGATGTTCAGTGATTGAACCCAAAATAAATAAGAACTTGTGGTCGGCCCAAAATCAAATTTTTTGTGTGAATTGAAACAAATAGTCATTGCCAGTAGGAATGTTCAAACCCATATGGAGAAAATGCAGTTTCTAGGGTCTGATCTCAACAGCAGAAGTTATCAACAAATATTCAGCTTTTGCACCATATGCTTTCATGACCCATTGTAACCCCGCATCCTGTTGCTGTGAATAGGAATAAAGGCTTTCCTATACATGTTTTCATTTTTCCTGTTGCTGAAAGAAATGAGACGTTGTTTTACAGCAAATCTAATTTGGATGTGATTATTACTGTTGAGAGAATAAGTGCTGGCTGGCTGGGTAGGGAGCCAAGAAAGGTTTCTAGCCACATGCAAAGAAAATAGCAAGATGGGACTCTGTGACACCGTGCCCTTGCCAAAAGGATAACACCAAATTTGAGGGAAGGTCTGTCACAGACATAAGGAAAAGACCTTTGCATATTGGGTACTGGACTATGCCACTGATTAATTACAATACTAAAAAAACATGTAAGCAATTAGGAAGAGATCATAAGCATCTGGCATTTGTAATGAGAAGATAGATGGGAAAGGCAAACGAATGTTGTTATTTCTTTAAACTTTTGTGTATCTGCAAAAGAAAAAGGGGTCCATAATTTCTTCTGCGGGAGAAGACTCGGATGCTTTGCTCCATTCATTAGGACCATCTTGGCTGTGGTTGGCTTAAAATAACTGGGAAGAAGGGCCGAGCCACTGTGTTTCCCCCACCCCACTGATATTACAACTCTATCCATCTATGGACAAAAACATCCCAGTGAGAGAAAAGTAAGTAACCATATAACAACTGTGCATTAGGGGGAGTGGAAGGTGAGGAGGCAAGTGAGGAAATCGGGGCACAGGTTTGCCTCCCTCCCTTCCCTCCCCTGCCAGATGACCACATCTGTAAGAACAGCCAACAAACTAAGATCTTAGGCTCTGATAAGAAAGATATTTAACTCTACTCTGAAATTCCTCAGATTGCACACAGTCCCCAGGTTCCTTGGAAATTTTCTTTGGCAAAATTTTAAATTACGGTGGAGAACAAGTGCAAGACAAAGTGAATGTAGCAAAAGACTACAAAAAATTAGTGACCAGTGTGTCAATTGGTGGTATAACCTACATGATTCCTAAAGTTATACTTCAGATACACTGGTCTTGCTCTGAGTCAGTTATAAGGCCTTCTGTATAGCTTACACCTCTACTGCATGCTTTTATCTCTATAGTTACGAAGAAACCAGGTTGTGTGAAGCCAGTAGCTGTTGTTCTACATGCCTGTAGTAGCATGACTGAGAACTCTCTCCCACTTAAGCTGAAATGGAGAGTGTTCAGTAGCTCACTACATGAGTGTGTTACTTACAAAAATAGAAAGCATTACTTAAAACAAAAAATGCAACTGCCCATACACACATCTATTAAGTTATAAAGGTTATAAAGAACTTAGCATTGAAATTATTTAGGTAGTTTGGTTGGAAATACTTTGCCTCTAGAAAATTCATCCAGAAGTCGAAACTGGATGTAGTTTTTAACAACTTTCTTTTTTAAGAAAACATGAAAATTTTTCACTACAGAAAACAAGTATCCCTGCAAAAAGTTGTTGATGTTTATTTTTTCTTGCCAAATCTGCAATTTTCAATCACATATTTTCAACAAAAAATTTTCAGGCAGTCCAGAGAACAAGAAAGATCAAATGAAATATATGAAGTACACTTAAAACTGAGAGGAGGGGTAAAATCCTGCGAAGAAATAAATGTTAAGCTACTTAAACCACAAAGGAATATTTGGGGAGTATGCGAAGACTTGTCTATGCCTTGTTGATTTGTCCTGAAACTGCTAAACAGCTAATGAAGCAAAAGTTCAGCTCAAAAGTTTAATCTAGAGGTGACTGAAAAAATACTTGGAGTAAAACATTTCAATATAAAATGGCTTTTTTCCAAAACCAGAACTTTCAGGAAAAGCTTTCAGTTTCTTTTAAATTTCCATTTTTTTTTTAATTGGAACCCAATATTTTGGTCTTCTGTTCCTCTACTTTATTCCCTCCACTCTACATGCTACTTTTTTTTTTTTTTTTCCTCCACTGAATACAATGTAAGGATTAATGTCTAGGGATTTTCACTACTAAAAATTTCTTCAAGGTTTTTTTTTCTTAGGTTTATTTTTTTCATTTGTGAAACCTTCTGAACTTTGAAAATATTGGGGAGTAACAAAAAGGGGTAAAAAAAAAATACATTTATTTATAACCTTGCAACATTTTCAAAGTAGAGAAAGCTTTGAAAACTTGTAGAATAGCAGATTTTTGCACTGAATAAAATTAATGTTAACAGGAAAAAAAAATGCGCTCAAGAACAGAAATTGAATTTAAAATTTGACAAAAGTATCATACTTGCTGAGTGGTTGCACTCAGGGTTCTGGTCAATGGCTCAGTGTCTGAGTGGAGATCAGTGATGAGAGGTGTTCTTCAGGGGTCAGTGTTGAGACCGGTGCTGTTCAACATCTTTGTCAGTGACACAGACAGTGGGATAGAGTGCACCCTCAGGAAATTTGCTGACAACACCAAGCTGTGTGGTGCACTTGACATGCTGGAAGGAAGGGATGCCATCCAGAGGGACCTGGACAGGCTGGAGAGGTGGGCTGCTGCCAACATGTTGACGTCCAACAAGGCCCAGTGCAAGGTCCTGCACACGGGTTGAGGCAATCCCGAGCATAAGTACAGGCTGGGTGAAGAGTAGATAGAAAGCAGCCCTGAGGAGAAGGACTTGGGGGGGTACTGGTGGATGAAACCCTGGATATGTGCCAGCAGTGTGTGCTGGCAGCTCAGGAAGCCAACCGTATCCTGGGCTGTATCAGGAGAAGCGTGGCCATCAGGTCAAGGAAGGGGATTCTCCCCCTGTAATCTGCTCTTGTGAGACCCCACCTGGAGTGCTGCATCCAGCTGTGGAGCCCTCTACATAAGAAGGACCAGTTGCAGAGAGCCCAGAGGAGGGACATAGAGATGATCAGGGGGCTGGAACACTTCTGCTGTGAAGACAGGCTGAGAGAGTTGGGCTTGTTCAGCCTGGAGAAGAGAAGGCTCCAGGAAGACCTTATAGCACCTTCCAGTACCTGAAGGGGCTACAAGGAAGCTGGGGGGGACTTTTTACAAGGGTCCGTAGTGTCCGGACAAGGGGTAACAAGTTTAAATTGAAAGTGGGGAGGTTTAGATTAGATATCAGGAAGAAGTTCTTCCCGGAGAGGGTGGTGAGGCACTGGAACAGGTTGCCCAGAGAAGCTGTGGATGCCCCATCCCTGGAAGTGTTCAAGGCCCGGCTGGATGAGGCTTTGAGCAACCTGGCCTAGTGGAGGGTATTCCTGCCCATGGCAGAGGGGGTGGAACTGCATGATCTTTATGGTCCCTTCCATCCCAAATAATTCTATGATACTTCAAGCTACATATGAAATGGCAATATCAACATCTACTGTAAAAAATTTTTACTCGGAGTCAAAGATTTCAGTGTCAGGAAGAACCATCAGACTCACCAGTTTTCCTGTAGATTGCAGGCCACAGCATGTCACCAGTTATTCCTGTTTGAGCTTAGTAACTCTGCTAAATTAACATGAGATTTCTGGGCTAGCAGACCTCCACTTTGCTCATAAACTTTTCAAGTTTCACGGTTGCTGTTGACCACCAATTGAAACTTGCCTAATAATCTTGCCATTCGTCAACCCAGAACATGCTATATATTTCCCTCAAATCTTACAATGCATTTACAGTAATGGCTGAATTTTGGTATAGACATGCCTGGGCTCTTTCAGAAACACCTACCTTTGATACCAGGATTTGTGCCTGTAAAGAAGCCAAGCACCTGTATAAATGCCTAGGCATTTGGTCTGCACTGAACTCCAGCCTGTTGTAGATGCACCTCAGGTCCTTCTGTACTGCCATTCTTTCTGCTGCACAGAGATATCTTTAGACTCAAGTTTAAATATTTTACTAATGCAGGACCTTGGTTAATGTAAAATTATCAGTCAGCGGAGTAATTAGGGTGGTGGGCAAACAAACTGGCATAATCTGTGGAGTGAATGAATCCAAAACATTGCAAGGTCACAGTTATAGAAATGTCTGAAACAGACACCCCAAAAAAGACAGCAAATTACTGCTGGAGCTTCTTGAATGAAAAGCAGGTGTCAAGCTGTGAATGTGCTAGGCTCCCACTGAAGTCTCATTACAAATTTCAAGGTTTGTCAAAATTTCCAATATGCCAGTTGGCAAGAAACAACTGCATGGCAGCATTGTCATGGTCCCACTATGATGAAACCCACTGACATTGATGGAAGTACTTTCTCCTACTTCCTTTGGCTGTGAACAACTTTGGTGTTCACGGTTAACGTTGTTTTTATTTGAGGATGAATAGTAGAAAATCTGGTAGAAGAGTCAAGGGGCACAGAAGCAAGAGACAATGGAATGGGGCTATGGTTATGAAATGAACAGGAAAGATTTTTGTGGTATCCTGATTTTTAAGACATGGATACAAGGAAAGTATGTCAAGAGAAGGCAACAAGTAACTGTGAGACTAGGAAAAAATCCAAGAATTATTCTCCATTTTTAACAATATATGATCAAGATTAAGGGCTAAAAGAAGAAAACAATTCAAAGGAGTAAGAGAATCAAACAGAAGAGCTTTATGTAGTTGTGAGGAAGGAGGAAAAACATGTAGGAGAGGAGAATTTAGAGAAACATAACATAGGAAAGAAAAGTAATGACTTGAGAAATGTGTGTCAAAGTTGATTCAGAAATAATAGCTTTGAGTAGGTGTGAAAGGAAGAAAAAGATCACAGAGGAAGTGGCAGGGGATACAGAAAACACATGAAGATGAGGAAAGAGTCAGGAGTTAAGAGAAATAATGTAGACATGTAAAGAAGCCATTATTCTTCACCCCTGTTCCCTCTTTTTTTTTTTTTTTTTCCCCTCTGCTGTTCGGTTATATGACACTGAGGACAGTAGAATCTTTCTATCTCTGTCAGTGATGCTGAACCTCTCCCCTTGCTAGTTTGATAACCATACCCATCACTGGAGGATTTGCTATGCAGAACCTATAAGAATATGACTGTACAGACTGTCAACCATGTGTGCTTAGCTAACAGCACAGGATTCAAGCCTAGACTGACTCTAGTAAATTAAGCAGTGCCAGGGAATGTTCCTGAGAGCTGAAGACCACTTTTCTCTATTAAATTGTTAGCATGGATGCTGGCAACACTGACCCAGGTCAGATAGCATTCTCCTAGACAATTCCCAAGTATGGCTCAGGACTTAGTGCATGCCAAGGGCAGTTCCCAGTAGGCAGTTTGGATGCACTCAACCCAGTTTTGGCAGGTAAGGGAAGTGAATGGGATTGAGGCAGCCTGTTCTCTGCCAGATATGCTGTGGGCCAGGGAACATTCCTTAGCACACTTAGTTTACTAGCGTGGATGCAGCCAAAAAGTGCATTGTTTCCTCTCTTTAAAAGAGAGGATGCAGTTACTCCTTAGCTTAGAACAAGATCAGCTTACTTTAAATAGGACAAGGTAAAGAGTTAGAAAGCTACTGGAAGAACAGCCCCAAGTCTCTGAAGGGGAAGAGGCAAGATATACACAGAACAGCAGAAGCATCTTCAGGCAATTGAAGAATGGGGGACTGTGAAATTAGAAGTGCCTGTATAAATCTGGGATGGGGGGTGGGGAACTAAACTGAAGATAGACCTATATCTGGATGTGCTGAAACCATTTCCTGCCATACTGAACAGTATTAGTGCTGCATTTGTACAAGTGATAACACTAGATGATCTTGAAGGTTCTTTCCAACCCAACCCATTCTATGATTGTCCATGCCGATGTCCACTCTTATAGGCACTACAGCAGGATATTGTACATGGAAGTGGGCAATGTTACTTGTTTAGCTTCTTCTCTAATGGCTCTGCTCATGAAAGTACATGTAGTGAACTGTAGTGCTATAGGCAGGAAACACAGTCTAGAAGCAACATAAGTCTAGTGTGAAATGTTCAAATGCCAAACCTGCACGCTGGCAGATGATCTCTTGGAGAGACCTGGAGATTAGGTATGACTAGGCCTGGAAATATGTACACAGCTTTCAGGTCTCTCTTCACCTGTTAACATCAGTTAGTGTGCACAATGTATTGAAGATGAAGATGCTTTATAAGTCAGTAAATCAAAATCATTTTTTAATACATTAGAAGTTTGCCATTTGTGCCTACATACCTAGATCCAACCAGTCAGCTGAGATGCAAATATTGAGTAAAAACAACTTTTATTGTGAATTCTGTGTCAATATACACAGTCTTCTGTTGTGCCAGAAGCAACGCTCCTTTGTGTTCATAAGCAGAGTTTTCAGGAAGAAAACTTTTTCAGGAAGAAACATGCACTTTTGCATGACATTGTAGTTTAACAGCAGAGCACAGCATTCTGATCTTGTTGGATTAAATCCTCTGGACTTGTATTCTCCATCTGTTTCCATTCAGGTCAAGTGCACATGCTTCTCATTTATTACTGCCTGTCATCTGCATGACAGGAACACCTAGAGGACCCACCTGAGATCAGCTCCTGACGATCCTAGATACTGTACAGGGACTCATACTAAGACACAGCCCTTAACTCAGAGTTTATAGTCCAAATGGCTATGACAAAAAGAGGATGAAGTAAAACAGCTTCAGGTGGAAGATCAAGAGCTACAGTGCAAGCAGATTAAGATGAAATCCTGGCTTCATGTCAATGGGAGTTTTGTCATTCATTTCCACGTGATCTGAATTTCTTCCTAGTCTGACTTGTCCAAAACTGCAGAGGAAGTCTGCATCAGAGACAGGAATTGAACTCTGAGTCCCTGTCTGGTGACATCATGCTTCCTGCCAAAGGGGTAGGATGATTTAGATGTGCCCCATGCATGGCTCTCAACAAAGTTAATGGAAGTTGTGCACATTGAGGGCCTACAGGCCTGGGCTGTTTGTCCCTTGTACATACTTTCCTTTCACCTCTTGGTAGAACCTGCTGAGTTACCTCATCTCTCAAAGAAGGCACATATGAAACTTTCACAGTCTGAGTGTGAGCTTAGGGTTGGAAGGAATCCAAAACCTCAAAAGGAAATTCAGCTGAAATGATCAAGTTTTTGCCTGGTTTGGGGTCAAAACCTCGTGAAAATAACACTTCAGATGGTTTCTATATAAAAAAACATGAAGCCACCCAGGCTTATAGAAAACCACCTCAAATTTTCTTACTGTGCAGCCAGGTTCAGAAAGAAGGTATGGAAAATTGAGTAACACTGCTCAAGTTCCAGCTTGATGGCAAAGGTTCAAAATATTTTAAACCTGCTTCACTCGAGGTTCATTTCACTTCTAAAGCTTGGCATAAATCCAACAGCTACCTAAAATGGCATACTACGGAGATACTTAGCAGAAATTTGTAGTCTCCTTTACCAAACCATTTGCTAAGTTGTTTTGGTTTTGGGGGTTTTTGGGGTTTTTTTGGGTGGGTTTTTTTGTTTGTTTGGGGGTGTTTTTGTATTTACTTTTAAAACTTCTTCCTCAGGGATGTTGATCCTGTCAGAAATTTCATGACTTCCTTGTTCTTTGGAATTTTGTTCTCAAGAATTTTGATTCTAGATAGGTCCATCCCAGCAAAGGAGATTAAATACTAAGGTCTAAATTAAATATATCCAAGAGTAAAAAGACATGGCTATAGAAATTCAGTAAACCAGTAATTTTGGTCGAGCTAGAGCTCACGAGTAATTCTTCTTGTGACAGTTGACAGCTGTCAGCTTCAGAATTCTACAAGGCCCTTTTTTTCTTGATGAAAGTCAAGACAATAATCCTTCCTGTGGACTAAAATGTGTTTGCTGAAACTTAGATAAAGATCTGCAAATAATGATATATTGGTCACTTAAGCACAGCAAGAGCCCTGGAAAAGAATATACCTATTAAGAGAAAAGGGTCCTGGTTCAAATCTCACTGAAAGTATGTGTACTACTTTCTTCATAGAATGTGTGTACTCTGCTTAAGTCCAAACTAGATAGTCACTAGCTTGTAATTAAGTCAGGTGAATTAAAAAAAAAAAATATCACATTCATTTCTATTGAGTCAGTCTTCTTGGGAAAATCTACTAATGGTGACACTTTAATGAAACATTCAGAAAAGTGGGAATCTAAATTCATTAAAAGTGATTAAAAGCTTTTTTGAACAAAAAACTGTATACTCAGACATACTTGAAGAACTCTGAGTAGAAGTTCTAGTCCCTCTGGTTTCTGTGCTGCCAGGTATCCATATTGAGCTAAGAAAAGCTAAACATTTGTGATAACAACAAATGCCATGACAAGTATCAGGATAGGATCTTTAGTCCAGGAATAAAACACAAAAGCAGATAGCAAAGAGATGAAAAGTAACTTCTGCATATGGCAACACATTATTTACGTTGTGTGTGTATTTTTAGTAGTCTTTTGGTTGTATTTATTCTTCTCTGAACCAAGAATAAGGTTTTCCTAGAATAATCAACATGGTGATTTTAGTTTAGCTGAATTTAAAGCTTGCTAAAGTTAGCAGTAGCAGTCACATTATGCGAATACCATTCCTTCTGCTGATTTCTTTTTATAATGACGGGAAACAATTCAGATGAAGTAGGAAGAAATAAAGACTATATAAATTGCAAGTGAACTTGGTGACACCTATGTCATGAAAGAAATGGGTCCATCTTAGATCATTTTACTTAATTTGTATTGTGTTTGCTGTCAGATAATATAGTAACTGGTAGGATAAAGGTTACCTGGGGAATTACCAGTACGTAGATCCTACAAATATTACAAAGGAGGAATTCTGTCCAAACTATAAGAGTGATAAGTGCTTTGATAAGGAAACTTCCGAGTTTATTTCAGTGCTACCATCTGGTGGACAAAAAGCAGACCGCAAAAATCACATTGTTATAACACTGGAACATTCTGATACAGTGAGTTTTTGTTTTATTTTGTGAAGGAAACATAAGATATTATTAAAACAACTTGAACATCTGGTTTGGGGATAAAGTCATTTTGCAGAGTTTCTGCCAAACCTCAGGACCAAGCGCAAAGAGAACAACCTTCCCTTCCAGCTTCTCCATAATGCATAACACCAAACTGTAAAATTTCACGTCCAACACAAATGAAGAACAAAATATACTGGTGTTATAGCTGTACACATCTAGAGAAATTCACCTGATAGCTTAAAAGCCAGGGGACTGTAGGAGATTAAAGCTGCAGAATTTTAAAAGCCAGCAGCAGGCAAGGGGAATCATATTTATTTTAGTATGGGTAAATTAAAGACAAAGTTATATCAGGCATTCTGAGGAAAAGAAGTGGAAAGGAAAATCACTAGGAAATCTTTGCATCTACTTATTGAAAGGCTCTGCTAAGTTGCTGTAATGAAGAGCAGTGCTGTTTTCTTTGGTACACTTAGAATGTGAAGGTGGAAACAAGGTTCAGATCCCATCTTCTCCAACTACTGCCTGAACTTCTGGGATCTAGAAGAGAGGGGACTAATTGTTCCAATTTTGTATTGCTTTCAAATGAATGTGGCCTCAAACATTTATGCAAACTTCTTGCCTGCTAAAATGTACATAACTGTCATAACCACATGACAAAGTTGTACAAAGCCTTGGGACAGATTTTACTGAAAACACATCTTCAGGATTGTAGTACTGATGTCATTAACCTTAGTGTGGCTGAGATTTTATCCCTGGCATTCTTCATCTTTCCTATCCTGTCATTTTCTCATATGTAAATAAGAACTATCCACTGATGTTTCAAATGCTTCCAGTCCCTACTTGAATGCTCTTTGGCCATCTGCCTGCACCCAATAATGAACTGTCTTTTAAAATGTGGTTGAAGGTATATTATACCATCTGGGATCGCTGTGACCTTTAGCCTGGCATATATCTATGAAAATGAAACCTAGCTTAGCAAAATTTAATCAATAATGGGTTTTTTTGGAACAGGTGTGAATACACCATTGCTGGTCTCCCACACTGATACATTAAATCCTTTGTTTTAACTCTGCAGACTTTATGTAATAATCTCCTGTGTTCAAGTGCTGATACTGGTATTTTTTGAGTCTTGGGTAATGTAAATCTAGTACTCTAGAAGGTCAGCCAGTAGGTGACTTAATGTCTCTAAGAACTTCCACTAATGAGTACAACAGTAATTCATGATAACTTCAGCCTTGGTAATAAGGTTCACAGAGATCTGGTCAAGCATTCCAAAACTCCAGCTTCATCAGGAAATTTGTACTGCAGTTGAACAAGAATAAATAACTCTTTTCTGAGATTTTTCTCATATATTGTTCTTCTGAGTTCCTGCCAGCCTGTCCACTAGAACAAATATCCATTCTTCCAGTATAGATTAAAGTGACTTCTATTTTTCCTACTACAGCCTTGGCCCTATTCTTACAAGTGATACTAATCAGATGCAAGAAAGATTGAGATGAGTTACTGTGTTATACGTAAAGAAACGGAAACCATTTTTCGACCCTTGATAAAATATAGAATCATAGAATCATA
>NW_010244508.1:0-32197 GCF_000690775.1 Eurypyga helias | reverse complement strand
TCACCCGGCGGTGGTGCGCATGCCCAGTACCGTCACTAGGGGGCACTGGGGGTCTTCAGGGGTCTCTCTGGGGGTCTTCAGGGGCCTCCGGGCCCCTCTGTTTCTCCGACCCCGGGTCTGGATGCATGTGCAGGGGTTAGATTAAAGTTCTTGGAATTAGCTCCACCTCAGGTTCCTCAGAAGGGAGGAAACCTCTAACTTTGCAGTCCAACTGTTCGACGCAGTGGGATAACAGGGAACCTCCCGCCCTGCAGTCTGACTGGTGCTCCCTTGCTATGGTCGTGGCAGGCAGTGAGATGTTCCAGCAATGCTGAGACAGACCTCCGTTGGCACAAACATTCTTTGGTCTGTTTCAACTCAGTCCTTTACACCATGTAATTAACTGACTGCAATCCTTATTCCCCTACACCTGCACTGCTAAGAGGCAAGGAGACAGAAAAAATCAGGAGTGAAGTTGAGCCTTGGAAGAAGGGAGAGGAGTGGGGAAGGTGTTTTTAAATTGTTATTTCTCATTCTCCTACCCTGAGTTTTGACTGGAAATTAATTAATTTCCCTGCGTCAAGTCTGTTTTGTAGGTGATGGTAGTTTGTGAGTGGTCGCTCTATGTCCTTATTTTGACCCATGAGCCTTTCATCGTATTTTCTCTTCTCTGTCCATTTGGGGAGAGGGTGTGACAGAACATCTTGGTGGACACCTGGAATCCAACCAAGGTCAACCCATCACAAAGAACCCTTAAACTATTTCAACTAATCTTCAGTTGGCAACAATGCTATAGGAGGTATATGATGCCAACTACAGCAGCAATTTGTTCTCACTATGAGCTTCATAGATAACTTCTCATTTCTTGTAGCTATGAGGAATCTTAGACATGTTACACTGCTCTAATTTCATATCACATACTTTTTTTTTTTTTTTTAATCTACAGACCACTTCAATGCCACCTGTGCCCCAGGCACAAGTGGATACTGTTCCTCAACAAGGCCTTACCTAGTAAGTAAGTTTGCTCTTTTATCATGTGCCACTGTCTCCGTTAAATAAAATTTAGAGACGGACTCTGACTTCAGTTTCCTTCAGTTTCCTTCATAGCATAACTGAGATAAGGGATAACTTGGAGTATTTAGTGTCATTGATACATGACTCAAAACTCTGGGTTATTCTAGGCTGATCACCCTCATTAACCAGTAATTTTATATATCTTTTGAGCTGTTGCACTGAATTGTACAGTAGTGACTCTCACTACCTCACTGTCTATATGAAGAAATGCATTTTCCACACCTCTACAAGCATATCAAATAAAAATTCCGAACTCCAGAAATTGCAGATGCATTATATAGTAAAATTTTTATTTATTTGCTGACAGTTTACTGTGAAATATATGTTGTGTTCTATAAATATTTGGCTCAGCAACAGAGAGGAAAGTAGAGATGAAGGCTTACTCTGGCTGCTGCAGTCTGGATGAAGAAATTGATCCTGCCTTCAGAGTAAATGAGTGGTCATAGCTGGAAAAAGCTTCTGAAGTTCAAGATGGGAAAGCAGGGAATGAGCCAGTAATGAAGGGGTGAAATATTGAGACAGTAACCCACAATCAAAATGCAGAAATAATGGAAAGAGAGAGAGGAGAAAGAAAATTATACAAAAAGAAAGAACGCTTATTTTTTTACACACTCTAAAGGAACTGTGTGAAGTTTACCACAAGCAAGGAAGCCATTAAGAATTACTGGGCTGAAAACAGGATTGAAGAAAATGGCTTATCCTGCCAAGATTAACACAGTGAGCTAGAGAGAAAACACTTTCAAAAAAAAACCCCTCTGCTTTTATACTCTTTCTCTGAGATTATTTATTTGAAAAACTTAGCTGTTCTTTCCTGTGTTTAAAAAATATCCAAAATTCTTTCAGTATATTTTATGGTGCTCTCTGGAAACAGCATATCGTGAGCACACATGACTCACAACTCTGATCAATACAAGATTTCCTTATAACAAACAACAAATAACAATTAAAATCTTTATGCAGACGATGTTCAAAGAGAGAAACATGGAATATACTTTTCATTAACTATCTTCAGTAGAAATTTCAAGACTCTTTTGTACCAACAATCATAATATGCTTAGCAGAAATTAAGAAAAGTTATAAATACAAGGCAGACCAAACAAGGTGTGTGGAATATCAACAGTACTTTAAAAAATTATTTAGCCTGACAGTATTTAAACCATGGCAGATATAACTTTTCATAATTTAAATAGTATATTGATCTAAGAGATGATAAATACAGCTGAAAGGAACTGTGAAATTGTATATATAATAATACGTTCACATATAAAAATAATGTTTGCATTAGTAAACAGCAGAAAAGCAACACTACCATTTATTTTTTGTGTGCCTGTGATTTAAAAATTAACAGAACAAGACAGACCTATTTTCTTTGCCCCAAAAAGGGAAGTGGACACACTAATAGTGTCTGTCCCCATTGAACAGCAAATGTCTTACAATTCACATAGCTTTTTGTTACATTTTCGAGAGTAATCTCTATCAAGGGGTAAATTGACTTTCCTGTTACAGACCATTAGCGGCTGCAATCCAGCCAATGGAGTTTGCATGAATTGGTGCTATATTAGATCTCTAAGTTCAGACATGAGTCATTCAGCATTATAAGGTGCACTAAAGAAATATTTCTATGAACTGTGATGCACAACTTTTGGCTTGTAACTGTACTAAATAATTTTCCATATTATTGCTACATAAGCTTTCATTTACAATGAATTTGTGTTTTCAAATGCATAAAACAAGTATGCCCAAACAATAACTATCTTATGGAAATGAACAGGTTCTTAAGAGACTGAGCAGAAATCAAATCCACGTTATCCCTGTATCCACGTTCTCGTAAGGATCATCCTGAATATTTGGCTGACTCTGAATCAATACAAGCTTGACTTCTGAATTGGGAGACAGAAAATGGTACACTTTTTCTGTCTTCAAGGTAAAATATTTTATTCTAAAATTATGTTGGCAAGCCCTTTGGAATGAACTAATACACTATTTAATGTAGATTTATCCATGGACAGATGTGCATTTCTTAATGTGTATCCTCTGCTGGAATTCAGTCTCTAATATGTTTACAATTGTGTTGCATATAAAAACATTTTTTGTGCTTTCCCTCAGAATTATTGTGCATTGAATTATCTGCACAAAAAAGAAAATGCTAGAGAAGCATTTTTTTGTAGCAAGTTCTTGAACAACGGTTGTGAGTATATAACCACTACAGCACAGTTAGCTAGCTTTTAGCACAGGGAAAGGAAAGGACACCTACTTCATAAATTTGCTGTCCTTTTCTGAGTTTTTTTGCCTCTAGAAATACAAGCATAAAAGAGAAGCTCAAACTCCAAGTGGCTGGCCTCAACAAAAGCTGAGAGACAGGAATACTTGGTTCACTTTCACTTCCACAAATCATAGAATTGTAGAGGGTTGAGGCAGGGAGTCATCTGGTCCATCAAAGCAGATGATATTTCTCAGATCATTATCAAATTACCATTTGAATGTTTCCAAGAATGACACATCCACTGTCACTCTGTTAGAACCCTTTCATAGGATACAGTGTTTCCTAATATCTAACTGTAACCTGAGGTAACATATGTTCACTGTGGCTAGCCCTTTTAGTATGCACATTCTGTAAAAGCCTGTCTGTCGTCTTAGTGCTTTTCAGTTGCATCACCTTTCACAGCAAGGTCACCCAGGCCTCTGTGCTTAGTAAAAAGGTTCAGGGTAGAGAATCAAAAGTGGTGGATAGCGATTATATCAAGGATTGTTTGAGAGAACTCGTCTCACCAAAGTCTATGGGATCTGACAGTCAGCATCCAAGCATGCATAGAAAACTGTCTAATGTCCTTTTAAGGACATTTCTGAAGAGTCATGGAGACTGAGGAAGGTCCTTAACAACTGTACAAAACCAATATTGTACCAATCATCATAAAAAGTCAACCTAGGGAATTATAGGCTAATCAGTCTCACTGTTCCCTGGGTAAATCAAAGACTGAGATCTTTTCAAATGCATTTCTGGTCACATGAAAAAGGAGAATGTGACTGAAAGGTGGATTTGCTAAGAGTGAATCATGTCTGACCAACTTGACTTCCTCCTGTGATGAAAAGACTGGATCTGTGGAGAGGAGTAGAAGAGTGGATGACACTGACTTTAGGAAGGCTTTGAAACTGTCCCCAACAGTGTTCTTGTATCCAAGGTAGGACATCATAGTCTGGATGGATGGACAACTACATGGGTGAAAAACTAGGCTCAGATGGTAGTAGTGTTTAACAACATGCATTCCATACTTAGGGGACAGTTACAAATGGAATATTCTATGGGTATATCCTGAGACAAGTCTTACGTCCTATCTCCATCAATGTAAAGACACTGACTGCGCTATCATCAGGTTTGCAGATGACACTAAACTGGGGAAGTAGGTGTTGAAGTTGGTCCATCTGTCATTAAGAAATGTCTAGACCTTCTGGAGGTATGAGCCAACATGAGCCTTATGAAATTCGTAAAATCATAGAATGGTTTGGGTTGGAAGAGACCTTAAAGACCATCTAGTTCCAACCCCACTGCCATAGGCAGGGACACCTTCTACGAGACCTGGTTGCTCAAAGCCTTGTCCAGCCTGGCCTTGAACACTTCCAGGGATGGGGCATCCACAGCTTCTCTGGACAGCCTGTTCCAGTGCTTCACCACCCTGTCTGTGAAAAACTGGTATCTAATCTAAACCTCCACACTTTCAATTTAAACTCATTACCCCTTCTCCTGTCACTACAGGCCCTTGTAAAATGTCCCTTCCCATCTTCCTTTAGGCCCCCTCCAGGTACTAGAAAGCTGCTATAAGGTGTCCCCGGAGCTTCCTCTTCTCCAGGCTGAACAAGCCCAATTCTTGCAGCCTTTCATCATAGGAGACGTGCTCCAGCCCTCTGATCATCTTTGTGGCCCTCTTCTGGACTTTCCCCAGCTGATCTCCTTCTTATGTTGAGGGCTCCACAGCTGGACGCAGTACTCCAGGTGGGGTCTCACCAGAGCAGAGTACAGGGGCAGAATCACCTCCCTCCCCCTGCTGGCCACACCCCTCCTGATACAGCCCAGGATATGGTTGGCTTTCTGGGCTGCCAAATGTGAAAACCTGCATCTGGGAAAGAATCAGCTCTTGCAAAGATACAGCCTGGGACAGACTAGATAAGGAGCAGCTCTGCAATAAGGATCAGGGGGCCATGGTGGACAGCAAGATGAATATGAGATAACAGAAAGATTATAGTTTTATCTGCAACATCAACAGGGCAGATCCAGTAGATTTAGAGAATTTATTATCACCTCTCACTTATTACATATGGAATGCTTCACCCAGCCCCAGTATAAAAAAGATCTCCACAAACTGGGGTGAGGTCAGTGGTGGGCCACTGAGATGGTTGTGGTTTGGAGCACTTGTCCTGTAATAATGAAGGAATGGGGCTTGGTGAGTCTAGAAAACTAGACTTTTTGGCTTTGCGGGCACCTAACAGCTATCCCCCAGCACACAGGTGGAGATTACTAAGAAGAGGGAGATGGGCTTTTCACAGGAGTGCATGGTGGGAAGAAAAGAGATAGAGGGAATAAGTTAAAACAAGACAAGTTCAGAGTGAGTATTAATTAAACAATATTTATATAATCAATATTAAGGAATTTGTATATTAACAAATTAATACTACACACCCAAATTAAGAATTCTTAAGCCGTATGGCTAATGACCCCAAATGCCAATTAAAAGTAAAGTAGGATAGTGAGAAATAAAGACAAAAAATTTAAATTATCTCCCCCCATTCATCCCCATTCATCTTCACTCCTTTATTCTTGACTGTTCTATCCCTCAAGGTGTGCAGGGGAGATGGGGAATGGAGGATGCAGTATGATCACAACAGAAGGTCTCTGCTGCTAAATTGAATTTCCTAAATCCATTCCTACACAATTGGACAATGTATCTATACTCCTGCTGGGAACCCCATCCTTGCTTCAGCCTTTGTGTACTTTCTTTATTGCTCAGTGAGTATTTTGTTGTTCAGCATTAACAGCCTTCTGTTTCAGTCTCTCAATTTCTGCATATGAGAATCAATTATTATTGTCCTTAGAGGATATTTTACTTATTAACTATCTCTCTGGGACACTTCACTCTTCAAAACAGAATTCAGAAACAGACTCTGGTCCCCTATTCTGGGTCTGGTATTGCTCCTCATCTTGTTCCCTTCTCTCAAGACCATAAACTTCACAGTCTCTTGGTTGCTATAGCCGAGGCTGCCATCACCTTCACAGCTTTAGCCAATTCTTCTTTAACATTAGCAGCAGGTCCAGTGGACTGCTTCTCCTAGTTATTGGTCACCTATGTCAATAAATTCTCTTGAACACATGCCAAAAATCTCCTGGATTGCTTGCAACCAGCAGTACCACCCTTCTAACAGAAAGTTCTCCATGATAAGCATGGACTGTGATCATGACATTTCTTCCAGTTGTCTGAAGATGGCTATACTGGTTTTACTCAGAAAAGAGTTAACTCTCTTTACAGTGGCTGGTATGAAGCTGTGTTCCTGGATTTATCCTGAGAAAAGCACTGATGTCTGTTTAGCTGATGCTCGGGAGTGCTTGCAGCAAATTCAAGGTCATTCTTAGCTTCTGATACTGCAGCTGCATTCCCAACATTCTAACTACAAGCAGTGTGAAGTGACATACAGTTCAGACAGCTAACCCAAACTAATCAAAGGAGTATTTGATTCCATAACACATCATGCCCAGTACATAAGCAAGGAGTGGGCTTGGGAGCCATAACTCTTTTTGCTCCTTCGCTAACTCTTCTGTTAACTCCTTAACTTCTTTGTTAACTCCTTCATTAGCTACTTTGCTAACTCCTTTTCTTGTTCATTTGTGAATGACTTGGTGGGTCTGTTAGTTTTCCCAGTCATGCTGTTGCTCATGGCGCTCGCTCAGACTGCTGCAATCACTCCTGGGCTGCGGCTCTCAGGCTGCAGCTCTCAGTTGCTCTGGCTCTGGCTTTCACTACTGGGAACCTGTTTGTGCATTGGTCAGCAGATGGTGAAGAATTTTAGCATATGTTTTATTTTCTAATTATTTAAATTACTTATTATTAGTAGTGTTTGTATATATTCATTTATATATATTATTCATTTACATTGAATTAGTAAATAGATCTTATCTCAATTTTATGTAATTCTTTGTATTTTCCTCCTATTCTCCCCCTCTGCTGGAGAAGGGGTGGGAGGGAGGTGTGCGAGTGGCTTCGTGGTATTTTGCTAGCCAAGGTTAAACCATGACAATGGCTTATTCTTACCATCCTTTCTTGAATACATAAGGGAAGCTACCTATTGTGATGTTATACCAGTTGGTCTCTACCCTGATCTTTATCCATAAATCCTCAGCTTGGAAAAAAACAAACCGGATAACATGAAGATCTTGATAAATTGTACCATATACATTTGGGTTTTATGGTCGTTTGGGAGTATTATGGAGAAACATTTTGGCCTCTCATTGATATAGAAATGTGAGTAAGCCAAAGGTCAAATTTTGCTATAAAGATCCATGATACCGCCGGAGGGAGAGAGGTGATATTATGTGAACCTGATATATGAACATCAGTTTTTAGAACCTGTAGCTGAAGAGAATTCAAAGGAGCTATAATAGTAATGGGTTTCTCAGTTTGGAAGGAGTGTCAGCTAAACACACTACCTACAAATGAATTAAAATATTTTGTTCTTAATTCTGACATGTCCAGAATTAACTCAACAGAAACAATGTCCTTAAAGGTTATGTATTATATTTTAGTAGTAAAAAAAGATGGCCGTTTTATTCAGTAGTTTATAAGAGAAGAATTTAAAAGAAGTAACTTTGGTTAAGCAGAAATTATAATTAATTGTTGAAGATACTAGGCCTAGTATTGACCACTTTTTCACAGATTCACCTTTTTTACAAGTCTGTAAATTACAATCTTTTACCCAGAATTGACAAGAAATTGAACAAAGGACAAAATTATCCTTACGGAAAACTTTTTCACCATTGCAATATTGTAATTTAGAAATTATTTAAAAGGTAATTGCTCTTCTCTGAAATTTTTTATTGAATATGCCTTTAAAGAAATTATGACTGCATCAAAGTATTTATAAAAATTTCTTGTTAGTGTACTTTTTCAATTCTTTGCCACAATAAAAGAGATTTTTATAGGCAAAACTTATTTGTGATTAACAGAAAAGAAACTGATTTTTGAGACCTAACTTGAGGGAAAGCTATCTTCAATATCTTCTGGGTCTTCTAAATGTTCTGAAAGAGGCAGAATGATTAAGCATAAGTGATGTACATCTGGGAAAAAGTAGAATTCAATGCAGCATAAGCAGCTATCCTGGGCGAAAAAGCATAGAGGAACAATGGAATAAATTGCAGTTGATGGTAAAATTGGCTGAATTATTTCACATTTTCACTTAGCTAAAAACTTGTTCTGCTTTCACTAGCACCTTCTGGGGAGAAAAAAAAAAAATAAAGTGCTATTTTTGTATGGTATGTATGTTGGAGGGAGGAAAAAAGAATCAAGAAGTTTCAACCTTTCTGATTCCCACATGGAAATAACCAGGATAAATATACAGTAGTGGTCTGACCTGGCCATAAATCTCCTGCATGTTATCTTGGACATTATCATGATGAGCCCTCAAGTCAACATGAGTTTTTTGCTCAGGAAACTGATGACAGTTCTATGCTACTGCAGACTACCTCTATCACTCACTTGTGCCAGTCTATCAGTTAACACACAATTTTCTGCCATTCTCTTGAGTGAGTGTGTGTGTGTGTGTGTGTTTGGGAAAGAATAAAAGAACAAATCTAATACTACATAAGTTTTTCCTTGTGGGATGGGAAGCCCTGAAATTTTATTACATCTTTAGGGGTCTGTTTAGGAATGCATGCATGGGGTATTTAAAGCACTGCTGCTTCATTGCACATTTTGAAGAGGTGTGTTATTAGTCCTATAGCCCCTGAAGTACAATATAAAACCCATCTACTATAAAATCTGTAGAAATGAAATACTTCAAGTTGGCTAATGAGAACATGTTAATAGTGGGAACAAACCACAAAAAGGAGACAGTTTAATATTGTGCCTGTAATAATTTGATTGTGTAGACCCCATTTTATAGCCAAGATAACTTACATATTTCAAGACACTATAATTATTACGAGACCTTTTTGCAATTAATGTCTTTTCTGAAAGTCAGTTCAAGGAGGCTTCACTCATTAAAATAGTCTCAAGCAGCTTCAGGCTCCTCTTTCACCCCCACTTGCTGTTTGCAGTGGAAAAGTATGTTACAAGGTCTTGTAATAACCGTAATCTCCTGAGAGATGCAAATCAGTGAAATGCACTGAGGACTTGCATAAGTTCACAAAGTTCTATGAATCTTCTTCTGAGGCGTTATTAAACTGTAAAGGTTCAATGATCCATCACTTGCAAGATCCATGCCCTATGCCTAACCATTAACTCAAAAATTACTGTTTTATAACTGAATGATATTGATTTAAAGAAAAAATAAAATTAGCCCAAATATATGTCCAAGAACAAACATGTTTGATAGGTTTTAGAATGAAATGTCCTACAGAGCTGATTTCATGACTACTGTAGAACTGAAGCAAAGAAAATTATATTAAATTAGGCCATTTTTGGTTCAGTTTCATTTATTATACTCATATGATTTTACTAGTCAATTACCTTTCTCCTTTTATTTGTTTATTTATTTATAATATTTGTCCAATATATAAAGGTGAAAACATAGCAGTAGTAAAACTATTTTTTTCTTTTCTGTTTAATTCAGTTATTTTAAAATGAAGTTTCACATTTTTATATACAGAATTTATTGCTAATTTTCATACAAATTATGTTCTAGAAAAATACCTTTTTTTATTTTTCTTAAAAACCTAAAAAACAAATTGAAAAATGTATTTAAGGGTATTTTAGTTCAGACCATAGACTGGTGGGGTTTTGTTTGTTTGTTTGTTTTTGTTTTAAATACTGTTTAATATCTAGGGATTTCATGACCTGTGGACACAGATGCTTGCAGAATTTAATTTCCTCCATTGATCAACAATTCTGACTTAATCATCCCAGAATATGAGGCTTCTAAATTACAGTTTCCAAGAGGCAAGGTAATAAATAGGAAAATGGTAGCCAGATGCTTTAAAAAATAAAAGAAATCACACACTCTCTCCCTCTTATAACATTTTAAATCATTTGAACAAACTGAAAATTCAATTTCTGTAATGCAAAAAGATCAAGCATGTTTAAAGCAATAGTTTTGTATATTTCCTGTTTCTTATAATTTCTAAACTCTCCAATTTTTGCATCAGGCTTAAAAGGAATGAAGAAATATAGAGAGATTAGGCTACAGACTCCCAGAAATGTCCCTTCAGAAAAGTTTCTTAAAGCCATATATTCTCTTAAAAAATCAGTACTCTAAATATGATTATATATTTATTTACAAACATTCTAATCAGTTTCTTTCTCTTCGGGTCTTTTTTTCTCATGAGCCCTTTTTGAATTATTAAGCAAGCTGGAGCAGTTCATTACATTGTAAATTCCAGATGAAACCCTCTAAAAAGATTCCAACTTGTTAGTGTATTTAAACATTCTTTTTGAATATGAATTTTTTCTCTTCCTTCGGCCTAAAGAAACGGCTGATACAGAATCTCTATTACTTCAAAGTTCATTTTGTAGTATAAAGGAGAATGAAATTTATATTTTCTTTCCATAATTTTTATACTTTGGAAAGAAATAACAAAAACAAACAAACAATCAGGCTGAAAGATAAAGTAATTAGTCTTTCTACATGTTTTTTTAACCACTTTTAAAATTAGCTGTCCATTATGGTAGTCTGCTTTATTTGGCTTACATCAAAGAAATCTGTTGAACAAGGTTTTTGAAAGGGATACAGGAGAATGAAAACAACTGTACACAATTCTCCAAATACAGGAGGAGGCAACCACAGGGGAAAGAAAACCAGAGAGTTGAGAGATCACGGATCTGAAAGAAAAATTGAGAATGAATGAACATATCCCTTAATATTTAGCATTACAGCATGAGAAGGTAATGTCAGAAAGTTTTAACCATTCAGCTCTAAATACATCCTCACCACAATTTTGTTTATCCAAAATGTTGTACACCAGATTTTTTGACAACTAAATAATAACAATGTGAATATGTGAAATAATACACAGATTTTAGTAATTTGCTTAAGCTATTTGATATCCCAGATTTGAAAAAAACAAACAGTTCTATATTACCTGCAAGCAATTTCATGTAAATGTGCTTATGTAATGCTGAAATAGTCATGATGGTCATGGAGAAAAGATGCAGACCCCTGCCACATTACACGGCACATGCAGTACTATTTGGGAGATTATATCTCCCTTCTCTGTGATGATACCTCCATGTCATACATGCAGACATAGCTGAATTCATGTGATCTGAAACACAAAAGATCACTGAATTTATAGCAAAGACTAATACAGTCTCATTATTTTAAGATCAGGAAATAAATTAACAAAATATAATCAACTACTTTTGCATTGAAATATATTACTTTTGGGTTTCCATTTTGCTGTGTTATTTACTGACCAAGCATAGCAGTGATCTCTGACTTTATATTCCTCACGTTGTCATAAGTATAGATTTAAGTTCCTGATTAAAAATGATAAAATAAAATAAAATAAAATATTCTCTCATGTTTTAGTAATAGCTTTAAATAGTAATAATTCTGTAAAGTTATTGCAATAGAATTATAATAGAATTGCAGATAACAACATTTTGTCTTCTAACATATTTGGAGAATTCCGACATGGATTAAAATTTTCTTTCATTTTTGAATTATTTATGATTTTAGTGGACCTAATTTTGACATATACTAATCAGACATGAAAAATAACATCAATGACAGAATATTCCTTCCTCTGTGCTACACTGCTTAGAAAATGATTTAAAATATATTTAGTTGTAAAAGTCTAAAAAAATAATATCCTAGAAAAACAATTACTTGAAAATATCTGCAAAAAGGATATGAAGAACTATTTCTATTATTAGCAGTGTTAAGTATTTTTTTACATGACAATGTAAAATAAACCCACTATTAAATTTGTTTATTTTTTTAATTTTATTTTCTGATGAACACAGAATAGCCAACATAGGCTTTCTCTATACAGGGATATTTAGAAAATGTTATGAATGACCTTATATAATCAATTAGTTAAAGAGAATTTTATATTGGATGTGAGCATTTTACCCCTATTAAAAATGATTAGTTTACACTGTCTCCGGGGTGAAGCAAATAAGGGTCAGGGTAATTCCAACCCATTTTAACTTCTAAACAAGGTATATAAATCTCTGTCTTTCCAGTCAGTAGAAGTCCTACGGAAATTGTATGACTTTTGAGCACTTCCCATGCTTCTGCCAAATAAATGGTCTATGACCTGAATCCAGGTCAGGATGAAACCCAGTTGCGTGCATCCTCTGCTTTGGCCTTCTTCCTTGTCACAGGAAGAAAACATGACTGCACTGAGCAAAAAGAAACTGCGCTTTTATGCAAACTGAATTTGGACAAGAATTTGCTATGTAATTTAGTTGTTACCAGTAAGAAATAGATTTGGATTCAATTCATCTGAAGTAGATCTACAAATTTAAACTCTAACATCTGAGTTAATCACTCACATATGTCTGTAGTAAATGGAGATATAACTTGTCATAGGATAATTATTTTTCTCATCTTAAACTATCGGAGTTATCTGAGAGAGGTCAGATAACTGTATGATGCAGGTATTAGGTTCTCTTTGTTGGGTATAACTGGAGCGTGATATGATCAGTCCTTCAGCATGTCTGACATTTAGATCCATATGTTAGGGCAGATGGTTCTGTTCATAAGATTATTTAGTGGGGAAATACACCCATCAATGACAGCTATTTATTGCTTTATAGCACTTCATAAGGATCATAGGATAGTTAAGCCTTTAGTTTAAAAGCATTAGTTGAGGAGGTGAATGTTGTGTTTATGTTCTAGAACAATAACATTATGTTTTCATCTTCAAATATAAATTTTTTCTTAGTACTATTGCCTTGAGGATTGTCTTTCTATATGTATAAATGTGAAGGGACTTAAATAAGCATTTATCTTAATTAAAAATAAATAAAGAAATAAACAATCTTTCTCAGAATATCTTCCCTATTGCTCCAACAGAGCATATCTCTCAGTTATTTGCTCTGTAACACTTTCTCTCTAACCCTTGCTATAAGCCATCAGCCATATCAAGGTTTAGCTGCCTACAAGGACCACGGGGATATGGTGTAGCTTCATAGCTCTGGTTTGGAGTGCTGAGAAAAACTGCCAGTAAGTTCGTAAAAAACATTAGGAAGGCGAAAATTGCAGACAGAAGTGGGAGAGTATTTGCCAACATGGAAAGATATACAGTCCTGAAAGAAAAAGAGCTACTCAGCATAAAAACAGTAATTATAGGATCTTATAATCAAGCCACCAGTGTTACCACTGATAACAGAGCTGGTGGGACCTGCAAAATCAACAGCACCTGGCACCAATCCAGTCTCTGCCCCTCCTGACTGATACTTTCCTGGAGAGAAGAGACTTCAGTTGTATGATAAGTGTACTAATAATCACTTTGTACTTTTAAATTATATACATCTTATTTGTAGAGCATATTTTAACTTAGCTAAAGATGTCCAAACAAACTTCCCCATAAGATGGGCCATATCTTTGTAAAGGCAACCTTAACTTCTAGATGTAACAGCTGAAGTTAGTTATATCATGTAAACAACAGGCCCGTTGAGACAGTCTTTCTCATAATTAGTTAACACTCTTGAAACTTACACTTCCTACATAGATTTGTTATGATGTTTTCCTTGTAATTAAACCCAAAATGGTATATTAATAGTCCCATATGTTCTCTGATAGTGCTAATTTCCATAATTTTATAAAGGATGGCTGGTGATCACATACCTTCTCCCTTCCCACACATGGCATATTGGATTAGATAACCCCAGCTGAAATTCTGAATCATTTCTAATGGGTGTTGGGAATAAGGGAAGAAAATATTTCTTCTTTTCATTAAATTCATATCTGAAACATTGTTATGAAACCTGAGTATTCTTCTGCTGTTTTAAATCTTCTGAGTAAAAAAAATAACTACATCAAATTTATATTTAAACTTAATATAATTTTTGTGCAACATCAGGGTGATCATTGTACTATCCCAAAAGTGTGCTTGGTTTTTGAGAACTATTTTTGTAAATGTGGTAATGCCAATTCCCCACACAGAACTTTGGAGAAACACTGAAAATTTAATAAAAGTCAGCTTAAAATCTGATTTATTATTAGGGCTTCTCAGGTCTTCTCAATTGCACATGTATATTTACCAGCAGTAAGGAGAGTAGTGCATTATATATGCATTCATTTTATAGATTTAGTCCTTTAATTAGTACATATTCTCTAAGGAAAAAAATGATTCTGTTCTTTTCATAAGCATTATTAAAATGTGTTCAGATCTAAATTAAGAGGTGAGATTAGCCTATACAAACAAAATAATAAGACATTCCTTTGTACTTAGTCTTACAATATTGCAGCTACTTTCAGTGTATTCAGGATTCCCTTACTCCCAAATATATAGAAAGAGAAAAAGTACAGGTTAAATGCTCTTATTATGCTGACTTCTAGCATTTTATAGATTCACTGAGAACTGTCAGATCAAACGTGTCAAAAAGTATCAGCTTTTCAGCAGAAGTCTAAGGAGGAGTACTCAAAGAGAAAATGCAACATCAGAATTCCCCAGAATATAGTACCAGTCTCCAACAATTTGTAGCTCTGGACTTCCTGGAGAAGAAATAGTATGCTTCTATTTAAAGCACTAAGAGTTTTTCTTTCTTATGCATGTCTGCTCTTGAAACTATGTGAACTTAGATCATCCATAGCATCATGTCACAATATATCTCACTTCCTGCAAAGACTGTTTTGTTTTTTTTAACTGACACGTGAATTTTTATCCAATGACTTCTCTTCACAGTATTTAGAAAGGGAAGGCATAATGTGTTTTCACTTCCACTACCACTCCTTGCTTTGTACATTTCCACTATATTGCCTTCCACTCCTTATTCCATGAGAAGAGCCTACTGTTTAACAGTTCTTCATTGGGAAGCTATCGATTGCCTTGTCTCTTTCTTCTCCTCGTTGTTACACCCAAAATTTCCTTAGTGGCAAAAGGGAACACAGCATATGTATGGAGATCAGAACCTAATGTTAGTTGAATTAATGTTTTAACAGTCTAATAATTCAAATTACCCAATTAAGTCAGAAAAAAAAGCTTCACTAACTAATACCATTCTATGAAAATATCTGCCCACAGCCAATCCTTTCCTCTGGTCTGAACTGTGACCTCTCCAATATTCCTGAGGATCCTAAGGCTGAAACTTTCACTCTCCTTCAATAAGAAGGGTACCAACTGTCATCACTCTGAGTTGTTTTGCCAGGAGGAGTGTAATACTGACAAGTGGGAGTTCTTCCCTTTCTTATTTTTCACAGACATATATTTATTTTTATGTTTTCTTATCATATTTTTGTTCCTTTTCACGTATGCAAAGCTAGAGCTTGAAAATTGCACTGTTTCCATACCTCAGTTTACACAAAGGGCTATGGTCACTACCTCAGGATGACAGGTCTTTACTCTATGCAGTACTCTCAGCTGTGGCACATCAGGCAGTGAGCAACTATTACAGCAAGCTAAAACCAGCTCAGATTAAGCCAAACAGAAATTAAGCCTGACATCCTGAAGGGTTGGATCACTACAAAGCTTTTGTCCTTCTACCAGTAAACTCATACTTAATGGAATTTACTGTCTATACGTTCTTCTCATATATTTACAGATGGTAGTATAAGAATTTCATATATTAAAGCTGTGAGTGTATCATTGGCTTCTTCAGCAATATATTCCTCTTCTTGCTGCTGTGGGAACTTTTATTGTGTGTTTACTTTTTTTTCTCTCTTTTTCCTAGTAATTCGTAATGTTCTATTTGATTTTGGACTTTCTTCACCATTCAAAAGCACTGCACAGATTACTTCATGTAAACTAGAAACCAATATAACCAAATGACCTTTCTTTGAGGTTTTAGCTCAGAACTTAATTTTATTATGTTATTCTTAATAATTCTTTGAGATCACTTAAAAACATTTTGAATGACAGAGAGTCTGGATTCCTGTGAAATTTCTCCTGGTGGTCTCTCTCTCCATGATAGAAATGACATTTTATTCCTATTCTGTTTTTTTCTTTTCAAATAATTACTTCTCTGTGTCAGAAACTTGACTCTTACTGCATTTATTTTGTTTTTTAATTTTTAGCATAAGGGTCTTTGAGAGACTTTGTTAATGGAATTATTGAACGTCTTTTGAAATGCAAAGCAAATTATTCCAAAGGTTTTTGCTTTCTGACTCCTTGTGTGAGTATTGATAGTATCCACTAATTGATTTATTCAGAATAATTTGCACAAACTTTCTATTTATTACTATTCAGTGTCCTATTGTTCCCTGAATGTGTCCTTGTTTTTAAAAAAATAATTTAAAAAAAAAAAAATCCACTTGCCAATCATCTGATACCACAGCTGGGCTGGAGCTCAGCTATATCTTCTTTGACTTGATTAGCTTTCTAGCATGATAGCATGATTCATTACTCTTCATCCTGTTCTGTAAGCTCTACAGAAATGTCAGTTTGCTACAGATCCTGATACACAACCCTCAAAAACTTACAGCTTGGGAAACTCTTCCATTTTCTGCAGGGTGAGCACAGATGCTGGAAATGTATTTAACCTTTCTAACTGTGGTCTGATGTACTCTGAGAACCCTTTACTTTGTTTATTTCTTTTTACTTTGCTCATCTCATTCTAGGTCCTTGAAAAAAGATTTGGTATTATTTTCATAACCTCGGCAAACTCTGACATACTGTGTTGCGTTGTCATCTACCAAACTTTTTAGTTTACTTTTTAGACACTACTGCAACTTCTTGAGTCTTTTAATGACCACTCAAACTTTTCCTTTAGCTGTGTAGTTTTTTCTTAAAGAAAAGGTTTATAACTGACAAAGTTTAGTCATTGGTGCTTAACATGATCAATTGCTTTAATGATTCTCTTCTATTGCCTCTCTGGATGGAGTTCAGTTGATTAAAGATAGACATTTAATGTAATGTAAGATAAACTAGATATTCCATTTTGCTTCCAGCTGCCATGTCAGAAAAGTGAAGGTCTCCTTTAGATCCTGCCTCATAGCAGCCAGCCTCAGAGGATGGCTTGGATAACCTAAAAGACCCAATAGATGCTTATTTCTAAGTAACCAAATCTCATCTGCTATAAGCCCCGTATTAACATGGGTATGTGAGACTCATTACATAATTGTGCCTGAATATTTTTAATAATGGAGACCACTTTTTAAAAAGAAATTTTATTTTCTTCAAAGTATTTTCTTGTTTTATTTTCTGTGTTGGTTTTGTAATTTTTTTTTTTTTTTCCATATCTGTGTCTGTCCTCCCCTTAAATATATAGGTTAGGAGATTATTAGTTTTCCCTCTATTTTCTTTCTTCCTTCCTCACACCTTGCTGAAATATTTAGAAGTTTAATTCAACCCCTTCTACAGTGGAGAAAGGTGCAGCTTTCCTTCCAACCAAGACATTCCTTGCAACCAAGACAGTAATATCACGTATGTAGGAAAGCAAACACTAAGAGTTGAGTTACTGTGCACCAAAGGCAGGACTAAAGCAACTGCAATCTAGTAGTAAAGCACTTATATTGATCTAAGGCTATCACCTTCTTCTCAGAAGAAAGAGACCTGGTTTTGAATTCCTGATCCTTGTTTTTTATTCAATGATTGTTTAATTCAAAACAGTCCTAGAAACTGAAATTGGAACAATTCATGCTTCTAATTGAGAGTTTTAATTGACTGGTGGGAACAGGTTTCTTCTTTCTTATGCTTTCTCTGGCTTTTTATTCCTGAATTCATAATAACCCAGGTTAAACAGAAGAAATCATGTAGATCCTAAGACAATTTTATAGATTATGTTAAGAAATTCTTGAATGAAGTGTAAGTTTGAAACCTTATCATTTAAATGATGAGGATCAACACTTGCCTGTGTCTCTCTATGGAGGATCAATTTTAGCAGCAGCCTGACGTGCAAAAATCACCTCTAGGCTTATCTGAAAGATCCTCAAGCCTACTTATCCAGACTCTGAAATTCAGAGGGGACTCTGCCTTGGATCCTGAGAGCATGAACATACTTAAGCTTATGTTCAAGTGTTGGAGATCCTTAGAGTAGTAGAATATGAGCAATTCTGCTGTATTAAGTGTTGACTAGCTTCAGAAATTCCCTGTTAAGGATAAGGCACTGACTATGGCTTTGGAACTATGCACCTCCAAAGATTATAAAAAACTTATTTACTTCACACAGACAGGACTTTACAAACAAGATAACTGTGTCTGAAAGCCACATAGTTGTGCAGCATAACATAGTGCTCAAGCCAACGTGTTTTGTCAGATACCTTCAGATACCTTTTCTGCTTCTAGTAATTACTTCCATGATAATGATGTTCTTTGATTTCTAGCCTTGATTGTGTTTCTATGCCAGACTGAATCTAAGCATGATGATATTGGTCTGAATCTTCTCAGTCTCCTGGCTCTGCTTGGTTAGACATTTCTCTGTGCTGCAACAACTTCTTCAGCATACCTATTTAGATAGTCTGAAATTTACCTTAAGTTTAAAATAGTTCTGAAGTTTGGAAAATCGAGATATAACTGAACTTGACGTATACATTCTATGGCTAGAAAAGAAACATAGTATCTTTGACAAGAGCACAATGACTTAAGGTATTCTTAAGCCTAATTTGATTTTGCCTTGGACTTTAAGTCTATGAAATCATGCTATCCTTTTCAGCCTAATTCTAAATATATATTTCTGAGTACATGCCCTGTAGGGGATGTCATTTGTTGTTGATCTCTTCCATGTATGATTTTTCCCTATTGCAAAATTTGCAATGTTAAATCAAAATTAAACTAAAAAAATCCCTATCTCAGATGAGAATAGATTGACCCTGTTACTTTTTTCCATATTATGATAAAGTTTTTCTCTGTATCTGATTTAATTTCTTCTTTTAATAAGTGTCAGTTTCTTTGATATTACATTACTACTCTTTTTTTCTTGGTTTTTTAAATTATTATTATTATTTTATTTTTCTTTAATTTAGTCACTGAAAAATAATACCTGCACAAACTGATTGATTGCCAGTTTATATTCTGGTACAACAGATTTTTTTGAGAAATGCAACATCTGGCCTTTCCTTTGATAATTTACTTATAATTCACTTACTCCTAGCTTTCATATTTGAATGGTTTAGGTCAGGCATATTAATGGTGCATGGTTTAATATTTGATCACAACCTTTAGTTCTCACAATGTTTGTCTTTCTTAAGGCTTTTTATCCCCTCTTCTAATCTTGACATAGCAGCTGAAGCTAAAAGAGATTAGCATCCTATTTCAGAAATCTGATTCTCTTCATATAACTTTTAACCTCTCAATGCTCTCCTTTGCTTATGTGTACCCTTTCCTTTCCAGGTGGCTTCTGAAGATTTCTGGAGTTTGTATATGGCTCCTACTTAATTGAACTCTAGCAATATTTTTTCACTTGTCCACAATATTTTAACTGACTGTATACCTGTATTGAATTTCAACATTGTCCTGGGTTCAATTCAGTGACCTGCGAAGCTGCCTTCCTTTTATTTCCTTACAAATTGTTGTTATTAAACCGTTTAACTAAAACCTTTCATCTCTCTCTTTGTAGACCTTAGTATGTGATAAAATTCCTTTTTTCTTTATTCTTCTTTTGAGTGGCTTACAAGGTTCCTACTTTGTAGGCAACTCTTGTTTAGCACACGGTGCAGTGAAACAGAGCTCTCTGACTTAAGGAGTTTCATTGCTACCAGAAAGCCTGAGTACAATCTTGAGCTACTAACAATTGGTACAGTGATACATGTTCTGAAAAAACTTGACATGCACAAGTTTTGATTCAGCTGAGTTTTATTATTGTGTAAATATAGCACCAACCATCCTCTGTGAAAGAAGCAACACTCACCAATGAATGGATTTTTATCTCTTGCAAATACCTACTAGTCTAATGATTTTTGACGTAACATTTCACTACAACAATATCAACTTTTATGTCTCTTTATAAGGTATTCATGGGAAAGAATGAATTAATCATTTTAAGGACTATTTTACAGTATTTTTTTGAAATAAACTCTCTTCACAATTGTACAACATGGCTTTTTAAATGCAAATGCAGTGCCACAGTTCCCTAAGAAGTCTTCTGAAGCAATAGAAGTGATTATATGTTGGCATTCTCAGCGGCAGGCTCTTGACAAGCTGATTATCCCCTCTGTGCTTGCAGCAGTCACAGCCTGTAATAAGTAAGAGGCTGTAAATTCTAGGGGCCACTCATTTTCCCATTTCACTGTCTGCGGGAGCTAGTGAAAGTTGAAACCCTTCTATTCTGCCCTTTCATGTCAGTTAAAATAATAGCCAAATTTATTTTTTCTCTTAGCAGAATGTAATTGAGATATAGGTGATGGTGCCAGGAAAGTGAGATCATTTAATCAAAGGTCAAATTAGTGTCTCACTCCATACACCCATCTAATCAAAAGCTCTCCCTTTTTGTTACCTGCATAAGAAATTCAAAGATAGCCTTGCAATCTACTTGTGTTGATCAGACATTGCCCAATAGTGGTCTATCACAAGGCATCCACTTACAGAAATGTTCCTCTGACATTTCTTCTTTATTGTTCTTTGTTCAAGGACATAGACCACAGAGGAATAAAAGTCCAAAATGCAAATATATTTTTCTTGACTATGTTTGATCATTCTGTGTTACTATAGTATTATAGAATAAAGTATTTTCAAATGATAATATAATTGAAGATAAAATTAAACTTTTAATTTAGTTTTTAACTTAACATAATATTATGTTTCTTTTTCCATGTGTGGGAACAGAAAAAAATAATTCCTCTGCAATGTAAAGGACGAGTGTGTGAAATATATATTAGAATAACTATCTGTCAAGGGCAGAGTTTCTGATTTGTAAGCTCAGACAAATTGTTGGTTGGCACTCTGCTCAATGCTTTTTCTCTTGGAACAACATTAGCATTATTCTGGCAAATAACTTACTGTAATCAAACTTCTGTTTGAATAAATAATTTACGTATCAATTTATAGCCATTAGTCTTACACTGTAGAGCTACCTTATTCTTACTGATTGTTTTTGGGTATTTGGAGTAAATTCTTTTTTACTATTTTTCTATATCCTTGCTTGTGATGACAGGATTTGGTACTTTCATTCACTGTCCTTTTTAAGAGAACATATTTCATAATTAGTTCTTCTCTTCCTAATACATGAACAGGCGTAATGTTTTATAAAAATGCCATTAATCAAGCTGTTTCATGAGATCTTCTTGGGCCAAATGAAAAGGATGGACAGCCAAATAGAACAAATTGAAATCAGAAAGTGATTGAATCTCTGCATTAAAGATCTGCATCCACAGACAGCCTTTAAATGTAAAGGAGTTACAAGAGACAAAAACCAGATTAAAAAAAAAAATCTGTAAACAGGATGAATTCATTCTACTGTAATTGGCTACATATCAAGGTGCCACGCTTGTAAAACAAATACTGTAACATTTTAATGAGATGGTTTGATTTTGTTTATCAACTCCAAGCAAGATGAAGGATTAAAAAATAAATCTTTTGTAGAAAACCTAGAAGATATTTGAACAAAAACCACAGAATTTCATAGAGGAAAAGCAAACAGATCCGATGACAAATTTCAGTTGAAGTATTACACCTCAGTCATTTGCATAGAGCTGAAAAGGATAATCACAGAGAATTAATCATTATCATCCAAGCAGAATTTGTAATTTCACATTTCAGAGTTGTAGGGTTTTTAACAGCAGGACTTTGACATATGAAGTGTTTACAGTTAAAGAATTTTCTTGAGAAAGAGCAAGACAGTCCTAGGCATAACTTGCTTTAATACATGTCTAGTGCCCAGAGCTTGAAAGGGACTCCACAACTGGTATTCATATGCAATGTATGCTTTCATAAGTCAAAATCTTCAGACTTGCTGCTCACACAGAGTGGATGCACAAGGCTCTTTCTTACTGTGTTCAGCACAGTTATATTTCATTTAAACTCGCTGCGATGTAGCCTTGCTCTGTACTTTGATCTGTGGTTGCTCTAGGAACAGGTCTGAGATTAAGACAAAAGCCTTGAGAGACACAATGGATAGCATTCACCTGTCTAAACAATAAACACCTGCTCTCATTTCCAATGTCATAGGGTATCTGAGATACCTGCAAGGGCCATATGATGAGCACAAATCCAAAAAAGAGAAAGAGATCTCTGTTCTTTTAGGAGTCAGGTAGGTGTTTCCTTACATGGCAGCAGGTCAGGAATGTCCCTTCCCTTAATGGTTTTTTTTTTCTTTCTGTCTTGGACCCTTCTGGTTAAGGTATGTCTCATTTTCATTGGAACATCAGTGTCTAACTGCAATTATGTATTCTACTGAAAGCAGGAGTGGAATATAACTGAAGAAATGTAGACATACTCAAGGTGCATATTTATGTTGAAAAAGAAACGTGACAGTCTCTTTCTCAGATATTCCTAGAACGAAATTTGTTTCATGCTAAGGTAAATGGCCAGAATAAACATGTGGTTAAAAAGATTTTCTCTTTTCTTCTCCACTGAATTAAAATAATTATAGCTTGAGAAGCTCCCCTCTCAGCACTGATAATATTTAGAACTCAGACTTTCCTTTAGTGAATACTGAAGCACCTAATGTCTTGTAGGGAACATATAATTGGGAATATAAAGTCCACTGGCTTTCACATATTCAACTTCATACGTTTGGTGCAAGTTGTATGTATCTACATATATAATGTAGATATCAGATCCTTTGTGTCACTTGTTCTGTCTTTACATTTGGTTCTACTGCTTCATCACATGTAATACAATTGAGAGAATCTGTTAAGTGTTTAAAACTAAGAGGCAGGACATATGATAAAATCTGTGGTTTTCTATATAAAAAAGTTTTGCTACATTTTCAGATTATGATAAATTATAATAAATTAACTGTTAGAAGATCTGGCATATTTATAAATTACATTATTTGGCACCTACACCACATTTCATTGTAACCGCTTTATAAAGGAAGCATAGATTACATTGTCCCTTCTTTAAAGAAGATGGTAGTGAAGAAGGTTAACAGCTTCATCCACTGAGTTGCAAAGTGCATAGTGGTTAGGCCTCTATGACTTTTTAAAATGTAAATTAGAGCAACAACAGCAAAATAGAAATACACAAGGGTAACAGAAAACAAAGCTTTTTTTTCCTGAGAAAATAATATTAAATCTTAATGAGTTGTTTACAGAAGTCATGCAAATACTATCCGTTAAGAGGCTACTGTAGTTTTTCTTCACATATCTAAATGATAGCCAACTAAAAAAATAACAAATTTAAGAAAAGATGGGACGATGCAACTGCATTGCAAATAGGGAGACCTAGAAAATTTTGCAGCACTCTACAAACTGAAGGTTTTTGTTTGGCTTTTTTTTTGTTTGTTTGTTTGGCTGGGTGGCTGGGTTTTTTTTTTTTGTTCCCCCCCTCCCCCCTGGGTTTTGGTTTTGGTTGGTTTTGGTTTTGTTTGTGGTTTGTGGTTTTTTTGGTTTTGTTTGGTTTTGTGGATTTGGTGGGGTTTTTTGTTTATTTATTGGTTTTTGTTTGAGTTTTTTATAATCAGTGAAAAGTATTATTATTCAAGTAATATTGTAGATCCCAAGAGTACCTGGCTGTATGTTTGCCTAGGAAGGAACTGTGAAATACATGACCTTGTAACAGAGGATGTCATACTTGTCTACAACCTAACTCAGTGATAACATAAATAAACATACATAAACTGTCTGAAGTTGGTTTGAATATTATAGCAATTGAAAAGAAATGCTAACTGAAGGGTGACTGATTAGGACAGCTATAAGAAAAACTGCATGGAAGAAACTAATTCTGTAAAGCACCTAGATGCCTATAAAATGTAACCAAAAAGTATAAGAGAACAGAGAAGAGAACAGCAGAAGAAAATTCTATCTAACAACGTAAAGTTAAAATATAACATGAAGTAACAGCACAATGAAGTGGCATAAAAAATGAAACCTCACACTGTCCTGTGCTGCCTCCTAAGGTCTGATCAAATGTCACTGAACCATGGTTCTGCATATTGGTTGTAGATGCTAAATTGACATATACTTTAGGTCACACACTGGGTGGCTGGTGACATTGCGTGTGAATCAATGTCTTGTGAAGTAGCATAGAAAGTAAAAATACCTCATTTCTTTCACCGAAGAAATTTCCTTGCACACCTTTAAGAACCTGCTGGAGTATGGGACAAAAGTGTTCCCTTAATCTGCTGTCCCAGTTGGTGAGTACCTGTGGCCCTCAGTTTGTGTGCAGCAATGTCACGCACAACTGCCTTGCTCCCAGTTCTCATCACTCTCATCTACTTTTCAAAGAGTGTGATCAGATGCCCTGTTCTCACCACATTTTAGTGGTAGGCTGGTAGAAGTTCAGCTCTTTCATGGGTTTGCACAACAGCTCTGAAAAAAAATGGAATAAACCAAAGAGTGCTTCCATGTTTGTACATGTTTTTATGTCTAGAAATAGGGAAATAACCTACTGTCATCAACTTGTCTTTCTACATTTTCACATGAGAAGTCTGGTTCAGTCTTCGGAGGAAAAAGAAAAAAGATTATGCAAACAAGACGCTCTGGACTACTTGATCTCAAAACTATGCAGTATTCACGGAGGTAGGTGTTATTTAACATGTAAATGTAACTTTTAATTTCTCCAGCATGAGCCTTTAGATTCAAGGCTCCTAAGATATCAGGACACTTTTGTCATCTACTGTTTTTAACAGGTATCATTGCCTATACATGAAAGAACTGTATGTTATTACAGTATTTCTATTAGGAGTATTGCTCTCCTTTTACAGATTACAAGAAAGAAAGTACCTAATGGTTACCCTAGTCTCTTCCCCGGTCAACAGCCATCTGGTCTGCAAATACATTTTCCCTCTTTGACCAGTCAGACTTGTGGCCTGGTTTGTCTTTAGCGAAATAAACTGAGAGTTGCAAGGTGTCTCTCATGAATTTTCTCTACAAAGAGTCTTCTACCTTACCAAAAAGTAATCACACTATACAGTTTTTCTTTCCCACTTCTTGTATCCTGTTTTGGAGTCAAAATTTAACATCGTTTTTTTCTTAGGGTAGTTCACATTACTACTGTTCTTGTATTTATTTTTTTTTTTTTAGATTTCCTGAGTCTATGTTGTTTCCCTTTACGTTTCTCCTTTTCACACATTCTAAGTTTTAGTCATGCACAGGTTCCATCCACTTATTTCAAGCACCAAAATTTTCACATGAGATTTTAAGTGACGGAACAGTGTTTGGTTGTTATGTGGCGTCTATCCTTGTGTCATAAAGCAGCATGTTCATATTCAATTTCTTTCAGGAAAATGACAAAAAGTTCTTTCTTCCTCCTTTCTTCAGACTGAGTACACATAGTCTCAGTTTCACCCATGCCTTAAGTGTTAGAAACTGATCTTTAAGTTCATGACATGTTCAATGTCTCCATCCTACTCTGTTTTCTAAAGGGATGGAAAGCTAATGTTTTTGTTATCTTGCTCATACTTCTCCAACATTTATACTTGTAAAAAAAATGGAAAAATTACAAGTGATTGTCCTAACTTAGACTGCTTACTAGGAGTCTGACAGATTTTAAGAAGGATGACTTTAATAGACACATTAATATGATAATTATTCTACATAAAAAAAATAGTTGTGAACTGTTCCTGATAGGAAGAAGAAAACTTGTTGAAACAGAAACTAGATAGTTAATATATTGACTCAGTAACTACTGAGTCTATTGTCTCCATATTTAGAAGAAATACAGAAGCTTTTTATAAAATTAAAATTGTTGTCTGTAGTATTATCAAGATGCTTATCACTACCCGCAACTTGTCAGTCAGTAAGCTGTTCCCCTCCTTGTCCCATAAAGACACAGTTCTAGTGGTAATGATTTTAAGAGTAGGAAAACACATACAAGTATATAATATTATAAATGTTTTTTGGGTTTTGGGTTGGGTTTTTTTTGTTTGTTTTGGTGCCTTTTACTTTTCAAAATTCAGCTTGAGGGAGTTACTATTAACCAGAGCTGGGCAACTCTGAATAGCTGACCCTCATCAGCTTCAGTCCATACACCTCATTTACCCCAGTTATGAAAACAGTCAAGTTATGTTTTTCCCATGAGATAAATCTTTTTTGGAAGTTGCTTTAACCGAAGAATGTGAACACTGAGGCTTGGTCTAAGTCTAATCGGATGATGAATTGAATACTCTTTCTGGTCCATCTGTGTTTATCATTCCCACAAGCTTATGAATAAATTTCTGCATAAATAGTTCACCAAATTACACATGCCTCTGCAGTTAGCAAGGTGCTGCAACCTACATAATCATCTTTAATGTCTTTGGTGTTTATTCTAAATATCTCTGTAGATTAACAAAAAAAAAAAAAAAAGAAAAGCTTTTTTTGGCTATGTAGCCACATGGGTCTGGTGCAGTAAAGTTCATCTGGGTTGGTAGATGCTTGTGGGTTGTTTGGGTCTTGGTAAATGATCTCCAGCCTCACTAGTTCTCTTAGATACTGGATTCCTTTCTCCATGCTTGTCCACCTGTGTAGCTGTTGTGGCCCACTTTCTCTAAAAGTGTACCTCTCCTTCACACTGGTCAGGAGTTGTTTCCAGAGATTTTTATAATGCTTTTATAATAAGTCTGACATTAGTTTTACCCAAAATATTTTGCCTGAAGCCCCTGAAGATAATGTTTGTTCATGTCATGTTGGGGGGTTATAATCACCCTGTCATCAATCAATGTAACAAAACCTTTTATCCGCTATGTCATTCAGCTAGTAGATCTTTACTTCTTAGCAAAGGTGTGATTTTAATTCCCTGGGAAGATTTCACTTCCATCAATCAATGTAACAAAACCTTTTATCCGCTATGTCATTCAGCTAGTAGATCTTTACTTCTTTACTTTCACTTCATGTTATCATTTTTATTGTTTCTTTTTTCAAGGTCATCTTGTTCTTCCCAGGAGACATTCAAGTGTTCTTATTGCTTTGTACATTTCATGACTTTCTGTCATCATAAAAATCCATTGGCATCAACTCTATCACTGTCATTAAGCAAGATATTAAAGATTAGCCACAAAATGAATCCATTGAGTACTCCACTAGTAATCTCCCTATCAAACAATTATACTTTATTCAACTTACAACTCTTGTACTAACCACCATCTGAAGTGAAAATTTCCCATGGGCTGTGATATCAAGTGTTGTAAAGGAGTCAAGATAGATTAGGTCTGCCACAACTCTTGTCTATAAAAGCATTCATTTTGTTAAAGAAAATATTATATCAGTCTGACACAATCTGTCTTTGCTAGTCCCCTGCTTCGATTTATCCATTTTCCATTCACCTCAATTTATTTAATTATTGCTTCCTTCATAATTTTTTCTGCTGACTGTGGCCTCCTGCTGAGGTCAGATTGGTTGTTCTGTAGTTGTCTAGTTTGATTTTTCATCCTCTTTTTAATTATAGTCATTGCGATTCATTGCAAATGACAGTCTATTCTTGTCATTAGAAACATTTATGTTGGGTGTGCATGGCAAGTTTTTGGTTGTGGTGGACTGCAGGGATGTTGTCTATGAGGAGACATAAAGGTCGGCTCTATGATGGACAAAACTGATCCCAGCTGGTTCCAGTGGACCCACTACTGAACACAGCTAAGCATATCAGCAAAGTTGTGCTTCTGTGAAACCACATTTAAGAAAAAACAGCAGAGGAAATGAGGGAATAACGAGGTCAAAGGAGGTACTCCATGCCAGAGTAACTATACATCTTAGGGAACTATGGCCCTGGAGGACCTGTGCTGGAGCATATGAAAAATATGAGAAAGAAGCAGCAGTAGAGGGAAACCACAGTGAACTGACCTCAGCATCCTGCACTATTATTCAGCTTCCTAACGGGGCTGGTGTAACCTGTGCTGATAACAAGACAGGACAACATGTCTAAAATGAAAGACTGAAGGGAGGGGTTGGGTGGAGGGGGGGAAGGCTGGGGACAAGGAAATTAATTTGGAGTGAAATTAATTGGGAAAGGAGGAGGGGAGGTGTTATAATGTCATCTTCGTTTCTGTGATCTGAAGAGTAAAGGAGTCTGACAACAACTTCTTAAGTTTATTGAAGGCAGTAAGAAAGATGAGCAACAACACACCTGTATGGCAAGCCTCCCAGTATCAGATAGGGAGCACAGGATCATAAGTGATGCTCTGGCCACATCAGACCATTAGGAACAGTTGGTGTCCAGGTCGTCTGGCAGCAACAACCAATTGTGCAAATGACTTCTGAATAGATGCAAGAGTCGTGTCGCCCTTTGGCTCCATCAGAGATAGTGTGATTTGAACCTTACATGGAGAACATGGCCAAAATCCTGCCTATGCTTCCAGTGTTAATCAGTGGGCAGGGTGTCAGTTTCCCAGTACCTAAACAGGTAATTAAATATTCAAACTAATTTCCAATAAATGAACTGAAATTCCCCAAGTCAAGTCTGTTTTGCCCACAATAGTGCTTGGCAACCCATATCCCCATCTTTGTTTAAATCTATGAGGTTTTTCACTCTTGTTCTTCCTTATTATATCCCTCCATCCAGCTGGGGCAGAGGTGAGCAGGTGGCTGTGTGGGTGCTTGGCTGCTACCTGGGGCCAACATATCACACAGGTTTATTAAGAATATTGGTTATCAGACCCACAGTTTAACCCATTTGTTCTTGTCAGAACTCGTGAGACAGACCTGGTAACTACAGATATTTTTTTTTAAAATGCTAGTATGGTGACAAATACTGACCTAAATGAAATATTGATAAAATCTTCACAGAAGAGAGACATGGAATAAAATGTTAAAATAATATGAAGTTAAGAATGAATTGGCATGCAACTATACAGATTTATTCATATAGCAGTTACTGGAAAGGTGTGCAGTATAGTATACATGACAACAGTTGACATTAGTGGGTTTTGTTCATTGGTTTGCTTTTATTTCTGTCTCTCAAATGGATAGGGGCTTTACAACAAAAGCAAATATTTAAATACAATCTGGATATATGAATACACACTATTTTATTTCACATTAAGAAAACCATATAAACAAATGTGTTAAATCTCAGCTTGGCAAAGAAGGAGATAGGTTAGGGAATGTGCAAATAATATTTACTGGAGGGATGAGATATTTTTGGAAAAACATCTGCTAAGAGCATCAAAAAAGTAGTTTGGGATTTTCTTTGACATGATCCCAACAGCATGATTTTGTTGACTTACAATGTACTGTCGGGATTACACAAATATTTCTTTAATTTATCATCCCTCTTTGCATATTCCTTCTATGCTCATTAATAGCCTTAGGAAGGCAGAGTAATAGAGACTTCACTTGTTTTCAAGAGCACACATGTTTAGACAGATGCTGAACTTTGAAAGGAAAGTAAAATGCCTTCCAGTGAAATTGCTGATAGATCTGAAAGCCTGAAGGAATAATCTCAGTCTTCCACAGACAACTACACTCAGCTCCCCTCTACAGAAGACCAAAACAAGATTTAATGACACATGCAGTTTCATCCACCAGGGCAGCTGCTATTGTTAACACCCAGAACAGAGAGGCTGGAATGACAACTGTGTCTAGACTTAATTTTGATGAGAACAAGGCATTTGTTTTTAAGTCCTGATCTCCTCTAGGATTTAAATTTAATACCTCACTAAGACACATGCAGCTCCCATAGGAAATCATATGGGTTTTGGCTGGGAGTTAATTTCTTCATAGCAGCCTGTATGGTGCTATGTTTTGCATTTGTGATCAAGACAGTTTTGATAACACAGCAGTGCTTTAGCTATTTAGCTATTTTTGAGAAGTGCTTACACAGCACTTCAAAAGTTTTTTCTTTTCTCACTCTGTCCCCAGTGAGTAGGTTGGGGGAGGACAAGAGCCTAGGAGAGAACGCAGCTGGGACAGGTGACACAAATTGACCAAAAGGATATTCAATACTATATAAAGTCATGCTCATCAATAAAATGGGGATAGAGGTGGGGTAATGGAAGTTGGCCATTGCTTGAGGATTGCCATTGTTTGGGGACTTGATGGGCATCGGGTTGACTGTTGAAAAATTGCTTTTGCATCACTTGTTTTTCTCTGGTTTGCTGTGGATTTTTTGTTTTGTTTTGCTTCAGTTTTCTTATTAAACTGACTTTATCTCAATCCAAGAGCTTTCTCACTTCTGCTCTTGATTCTCTCCCCATCCCACTGAGGGGAGTGAGCAAGTGGTTGTGTGGGACTTAGCAGCCTACTGGTGTTAACCCTCAACTGTGATGAACATCAAAACTGTTTTATTCTGAAACCGTGGAATGGGATAAAGTGATGATGCATACCCAGATTCAAGCCCATACAGAGACAAAACTTGCCTTGGTCACACATGTCCCTCTGGGAATTAGAAATGCTACAGAATGGGTTACTCCTTCAGCAGTATTGACATCTCCTTTGTCATCTTTTCCTTAACTTTTTCAGCTTCAGATTGCCTACATATCTTCTAGTACTGTAATGTTAAGGTAGCAACATTTTATTCCCCCAAATAGTCAGACTGCTTATTCAACATCATGTAAATGGGTGTCCTTCTACACCAAACTCTATCATCTAGAAAAATAAATTATTTGTTACTAAGTGTATTAGAAACAGCAAATGTAGGACATAAAGAAAAAAAGGGAAAAGTGGTGGGCTGACATAACCTCTGTCTTTACTAGACGATTTATTTGTGGACACAGTAAGTCCTTTCCTTTCTATTATTGTAATTTACAATCACCTTAAAGTCTACTAAAAATGCAAATAATTTTTCGAGTGTGTATGCAACATTTCTTTATTAAATCATATTGACAGAAAGCCACCTGGCTAAAATTACACAGAATCATTGTTTATGATATTTTAAGTATGAAGTTTTGAATAAAAAGCTGTTTGACTTCACTTTTGCTTGATAGATTCTGTGATACTTCATCTTAAATTAGATGGATGATTATTAGAAACAGAGATTTGTTCTTCTTATGGTTACTTTATAATAACAATGTTTAATTTATAAAAGGCTCACAGCTTTATGTTAATTACATACTTACAGAATTAACAATCAATATCTTCTGGGTTCTGGCTTGTAAAATATAATCTATACTTCCTTCTTTATATAGGATAATGAAACAAATGATTATCCTTTTCCTAATTTGAAAAATCCTGTTGTCAAAAAGGCTGTCATAAAACATTACCAAAAGATCAAAGCAATTTGGACAAGGTATAGGAAGTGTAAAATAGAGGTTAATAGAGGTTAACATTCCTCTATTTGGTCCATTATCTCAATTGCTGATGTTGAATCATTTGTTCCTAGTTAATGAATAAACAACATCCTCTAATCCCAAGGGTTCTGATAGGAAATCATCCATGCATGCTAGGTATATCACAGTGGATGAAGTACACAGGTGAAGAACATGTAAGAATTAGTCCAGTGGTGCATACCGTACCATTCTAATTCCTCTCTAGCAAATACAAAAGGATGATGACAGTCCAACAAAACCTGTCTTTCAAATAGCCAAAACAGGAAAATATTGAGTATGGCAGATAAACCAGCAGAATCAGTCATGAGTGGGAGAGAAAGGGGTCCCAGCAGTGCCTTTGGTTTTATGCTCCTTCAAAAATGTCTAGTGGCAGCAACAGAGTTGCTTCCCAAATATTATCTTCTGTTGATGATCACAAAAACAAGTGTGATTCTTTACCAGGAGAATAAAAATGATAGTTTTTTCTCTGTCTATTTCCCCATTGGTAACAGAGGAGAAGATTCAAGATTATACTGGCAATAGATAAGGGATGGGATGCTTAAAGATGCCTTAAACTGAGGAGG
>NW_010244507.1:0-521 GCF_000690775.1 Eurypyga helias | reverse complement strand
TTCTCTGGGCAACCTGTTCCAGTACGTCACCGCCCACTCCATGAAGAATTTCTGCCTAATATCTCATCTAAATCTCCCTGATTTCGATGTAAACCCATCAGCCACTGTCCTGTCACCCTTGTAAAAATTCTTTCTCCGTCTTTCTTGTAACTCCTTCAAGCACTGGCTGGTCCTGTAAGGTCTCTTTGGAGGCCTTCACTTCTCCAGGCTGAACACTCCCAACTCTCTCAGCCTGTCCTTATCACAGATATATTCCAGCCCTTGGAAAATCTCCGTCTCGTGCCAACTGGTCCCTATCCTTTTTATGTTGAGGGCCACAGAGCTGGATGCAGAACTGCAGGTGGGGTCACAGGTGAGCAGAGGAGATGGGGAGAATCCCCTCGCTCGACCTGCTGCCCACGCTGCTCTGGATACAGCCCAGGATTGAGTTTACTTTCTGGAGTCCTGATGCACACTCCCAGCTCATGTGGAGGTAATTCACGTCCCTCATGAGGATCAGGACCTGCAGAAGGTCTCACGTA
>NW_010244506.1:38842-60968 GCF_000690775.1 Eurypyga helias | reverse complement strand
GATGCCGGCCGGGCCGAAGGGGCCCGGGAGGCGCCGCACCGCGCCGGCAAAGCCTCCCCGGCGGTCAACGCGGAATTTTTCAAGCAGCTGCTGGAACTTCGCAAGCTGTTCTTCCCAAAGCTGGTGAGCGCCGAGCTGGGCTTGCTCTGCCTCCACTCGGTCGCTCTGGTGTCCCGGACCTTCCTCTCCATCTATGTGGCAGCCCTCGATGGGAAGATTGTGAAGAGCATCGTGGAAAAAAAGCCCAGGAGCTTTGTCTTCAAGTTAATCAAATGGCTGATGATTGCGATCCCCGCCACGTTCGTGAACAGCACCATACGGTACCTGGAGTGCAAGCTGGCCCTCGCCTTCCGCACGCGCCTGGTGGATCACGCCTATGAGACCTACTTTGCCAACCAGACTTACTACAGAGTGATCAGCATGGACGGGCGGCTGGCCAACCCTGACCAGTCCCTCACCGAGGACATCATGATGTTCTCGCAGTCCGTGGCGCATCTCTACTCCAACCTCACCAAGCCCATCCTGGATGTCGTGCTCACCTCCTACACCCTCATCCGCACAGCGCGGTCGCGGGGCGCGAACCCCATCGGGCCCACGCTCCTGGCTGGGCTCGTCGTCTACGCTACGGCCCGCGTGCTCAAAGCCTGCTCTCCCAAGTTTGGCAAGCTGGTGGCCGAGGAGGCGCACAAGAAGGGCTACCTGCGCTTCATGCATTCGCGCATCATTGCCAATGTGGAAGAGATAGCGTTTTACCGAGGGCACAAGGTAAGCAGGAGAGAAGTTGGAGGGTGGTGGGGTTGCTTCTGCAGTGCCGGAGCCAACCGTGCTTCCCCTCCTGCCCTCCCCGAGGACTTTGGGTCCCTCCGACATTTAAACCTGTTTACAGCTGGCACTTCCCGTTTCCTAGGAAAATACAGCCTCACAGGCGGTGTCTGGGGGGAGCCGAACGTGGTTCCCCTGTGCTCTGACAGTGTTCCTGTTTTGCAGCTGCATCCTATGCTTTTCTAGAAAGCTAATCTCGGTTTTACCCCCACCCAGTCCATTCCGCTTAACTTTTCCAGGCTTTTCTTTTTTTACCCGTCTGTGAACCACCACGTTTAATGCTGCAGAAATTGCAACCAGGGCGCACCAGAAAGTCTGAGGGAAAACTCTGTGATAGCACAGAGAGTACTACAACCTTTGACACTTTTACATAGCTATGCAGAGATGTAGTCATCGGAGTCTTAAAATAGCTTAAGTACGGTACTTCAGCAGTCAGTTACATAAACTAGTGACTTGTTTCAAAGCCACCTTATTAAGGAACCCCTCATATTTTATTAGAAGTATATTTTGATTGTAACACCTTTCAAACACGATTTGGGGAGGGGGAAGTAAAAAAGTAGTTGTTTCATGTAAGGTGAAAATGAAAGCTGGAAACCAGTCTGAAGTACTACTCTTTCAGTCCAAACAATGATTATATAATGTAAATGGTTTATTTTGGAGGAGCAGTCATTCTCAAAAGCTGCCTGTAATAATGTTTTAAGTGTAGCTAAATTAAACCTTTTTTTCAATTCCTACATATACTTGCATGAACTGAATGTATATTGACTTGCAACTGTCTTTGACTTATTAAACCTCTTAGGATAGGTCTCTCTTCCTCCAGACTACTTGCAAAACCAAGCAGGGATCAGCTCTGCAACTTTAAATCATTGGAGATAATTGAGCCCCAAACGCTTTCCAGTGTGAGGAGTTTCAGTTGCTGTGATACCCTACAGGTGCAGCTTCATTAAAAGGACGTGGAATCAACCTTATTTTGGCTGTTAGGATCAGCTGTTCTGACTGCCTTGTATGTGTTCTTGTATATATCAGAGATCTTAAAAAATCTGAAACCCCGCCAATGTGTTGTTGAGGGATGATTGTGTAAATAAGAACCAGGTCCATCAACTTCATAAAGCTGCGAGCTTTTGCTGAGAGACTGCAGCACTGTGAAAATGAAGTACCATGAAGCAGATGTGACTCAGAAATCACAGCTCTGGGTGTGATCTGGGTATCCGATTATTTCATGCGTGTATGTGAACGTGTCTTGTATGACCTGTGCGTCTTTGTTGCATTGAATAAATGTTTTATTTTTTAACTGTAGGTAGAAATGAAACAACTGCAAAAAAGCTACAAGGCTTTGGCAGATCAAATGAATCTCATTTTGTCCAAACGCTTATGGTACATCATGATAGAGCAGTTCCTGATGAAGTATGTCTGGAGTAGCTGTGGCATGATTATGGTCGCTGTGCCCATCATCACCGCAACGGGATTTGCAGATGGCGGTAATACCATTTTTTGCTTAATTTCTAAATGTTTCTTGAAAGTTATGTCCTCAGAAGACTGTACTTCCCCTGAACGCTGTTCATATTTATTTATTATTCAGGGTTTATTAGTGTCTCTGTCTTCTGCGTAACTTTGAGGCATAGCGAGTCAGCTGAGGAAAGGGCACTGCAAAAGAGCCAACTTTGAACATAAGACTGATAAAGAGCATGAATTCAGGACTTAGAGTGTCCTTGTGTCACATGAGATTATGATATTTGCAGTCCTTTTCCACTGGCAACTCTTGGGATGGCAGGATGACTTTTGCAGCATCGTCTGCTACTCTACAAAATGGTACTATTAACTTTCTTAGAGTGTTTATCTCCTTCCATAAACCATAGTGTAATTATAGGTAATTATTCTCTTATGTGCTGACCTGTTAGGAACCAATGTTTTTACCTGATTCCCTGGAAGAAGAGAAGGTGAAGTTCAGATTCAGAGCTTGGAGGGTATCATTTTTGACATTCTGTCACAACTTTCCAGGAAGTGAAATGAGACTCGAGTAGTGTTGTTATCGCAGATGCTATTAAAAAAAAAAAAAGAGAGCAGAAAGAAAGGTAATTAAGGGTAGTGAAAGACAAGTGGGGAAGTTTGCTTCAACAGGCTTCCTTATGCACAATTAGAACTTACACATTCCATAGGATTCTTTAAGCACAGCTCCTACAGTGTCTGCAAAAAGATCAGCTCTAAGTTGGGTAGTACGTTTAATCAGGAATGTGTGAATTGTTCTCTGTGCAGGTCTTGGTAGCTGTATTCCAAATTAGGGCTGTCCAGCTGGACAAGCTTGGTTCTAGCTGTAGGATGGCTTCATGCAGCCCCCATGGTTTAGCTTACTTGCAGTTTTGTCAGTACACAGCTGGGTGTTCAGCTCTCTGGGCTGCTCCCCATCACATGGCTTAGGAGGGCGCTATGTCAGGACCCTGGCTCACATCCTGGTAACAGCTTCAAAAATATCAGGAGGTCCTATTCCAAACAGAAGGGTTTGTACAAAGCCATTTCATCTCACAGTGAAGGTTATCAGCAAGACAGAAAAGAGTCTTTCTGCTAACATGGGAATGAGTACAGGCAAGAAAAAGGTTGTTTAACCATACATTCTAATTATCTCCTTGGTATTACAGCATGATTAATAAAAAAGATTCATATTCATGCTAAACTAAATAGCATTCCTTTTACTCATGAGTACTCTTTTGATAAATACTTTTCTAATGTGGGAGAAAAGAAAGACACAGTGATGGCTGATGTTGTAAAGCGGAGGAATATTTGCCACCAGCAATGTAAAATGTTAAAGCACAGGGCTTATTATGGAGACCTGAGGCATATCATAATGATGGATCACAAACATAATACTGACAAATCAACGCTGTGAAGACCAGTTTGAGGTGTAACAGGTATTCAAAGAATCAAGCAGACCTCAGCTTACCATTGACATGCTTGGGAAGACAGCGCTTTGCGCCTCAGCAGGTCAGATGCAAGTTTGTTCAAATCTGAAGGGACAGATAGTGGATTTATTACTTTAGGATACATCACCAGAATCAGGATATGCACAAAACTGGTACCGTGGCCAGTCCTGAGACTAAAGGGGTGAAGCAATAGATTTTGCACACTTCTTCAGAGGGGGAAAAAAAAGTAAAAAAATAATCCTGCAATAAAAAGAAAAAATAATCTTCTATGACTGTGATATTTCTGACTGAAATTTGCTAATCCTGTTACATATTTCAGGGAAGAAATTAACTAGCAAAGCCAAGATTCCCATTTGATGACATTTCATGTTCTTTTTGTATTAAAGGATTGGTGTTCCAAATGTTGTGTCTCTCATCAGTTTCTGGAAAGTAACTATTTTTGGAAGCAAGACTTTGATTTCTCTAGACACATGAACACTTATCTTTGTTTGTAAAACAAGTATGACTATCAATTACACAAATAAAGATGAAAAGGAAAATGTTAGGTTCTGCATGAAACAGAGACAGCCTGTCTGCCTTGTTACAATGCACCACTTCTTCAACCGCAGGAGGCCAGCCGTATGAAAAATGTTTTGGATGAAAAATTCCAGAAAAATAATCTTGGTGGGTTAAGCATGTAGTGTAAGAGCTTGTGTTTTGGAATGGTGAAATGCTTATAAATTCTGTATCTTAATTTTTAAAAAAACCTCGAAAGTTTGCCTAAGATGACGGATGCAGCGGGTTGTAGAGCTCTCTCAGGTCTTGCTAGCTGAGCTAGCCTGGGTGCTGGAAGCAGCCCTCCATAAATTCTGCATTTACATACAGGAGAGATGCTGCTTTTTATGTTTCCCCTTAAATAAGTGTGCCTCGTGTCTCAGGTGGCTAGATTACATACAACTAGTTGGCAGTGTACTGGTGGTGTATAATTTAAGCTAAAAAATTTGAACCTGTATTTCAATTAATTACGATTCATAAAACTGAGACCAGAAAGAGTAACATATAGATGGTGTGTATATATATGTACCTGCAAAATTATGATGTAGGAATTTAGAAGAAGTTTTTCCTAAATTATCCATAGTGTATTTCAGTGATTCAGATGTATTTATGTAAGGATAGCTTTATGAATGTGTAAATGAAAACAATATAATATTTAGATTTTAGTGATAAAGACAGAAAGATATATCTGGCTGCATGTAGATTTCTAGACACCAGATTTCTAGAATCTGATCTTGTCAGGGAGGTGAGACAACTACTCAACAAGTAAAATTATTGATTGCTATACTCTTGCATTGCTTGACTTAGTCTGTAAAATTTACAGTTGCATTACACCTGCAGGGAACTCCCAGTTTTCCATGACCCTAAGCACTGCACAAACATCACAGGATGTTAACAATTGCTAATACAGGAGTTGCCACACTGGAGCCACCTATTCTTCTGCCTAGCCTGATGCCTAGCAGCAGTTTAGCTTAAAAAACAAACTTTAAAAAAAATTTAGAAAAAAAAAATATCCATACCCTGTACTGCAACAGACTTAACTTTATACATGTCTCTATATATTGGTTGTGTGATGCACAAAACCCTTGAGACCATTAATTCTAAATCTTATATGTGAAAAATCTTTAGAAGTATTTTATGATGCACTGTCTGGTGTGTTTTTTTTTTTGTAGATGCAACTGTAATACTGAAACAACATTCAGTCTTAAAATATTCATCCACTTCTCTTTTGATCTTGTTTCCTTCAAGAAGCAAGCATTGCAAATTGACTGGTGTATAAATCTGTGGGTCATCTGGTAGCAAGAGTACACATAGATATGTTAAATGTAAACATACATATTTCTCACATATCTTCTATAATTTCTGCTGCTGTTTTCTCCTCTCCTGTTGCTGCTGACATGTTCTTAGGAGACATCTGCTTTCTTTGGAGCAAGAGTTTTCTTGCTAATAGGATGCAGTGTTATAAACAAAGCATGACAGCTTTGTTCTGGGGTCAGGTGAAGAGAGAAACTGTGTTGTGTGGGAGAGGTATCCTATTTAAACCATGCCTTTGCTTCCCTATAGAAATAAAATCATGTTGCCCAATTTCCATCAGTATAAATGTTTCTTTTTAACCAAAGTCAGGAAGTAAGATAATTCTCAGAAGAATGTTTTAACAGAAAACTTGTATTTTTACTTTTAGAATTGGAAGATGGCCAGAAACAGGCTATGGTTAGTGAAAGAACAGAAGCTTTTACTACATCACGAAACTTGCTAATCTCTGGAGCAGATGCTATTGAAAGGATTATGTCTTCATACAAAGAGGTACTGTACATCTGTCATACACGAAACAGAGGAGGAAAAAACCAGTAAAACATAATTCACATTTAATATTTTTAAAAAGTGCAGTTTTTAAAGGCAAATTCTATTGCAGCTAAATCCATGGAGATCTTGGATAGTTTGATCTTTAGAGTTAAGTCCACAAAGAGTTTAAAGTGCACAGCTGCCAGTATGATGCAACATGTAAATGTAATTTTTAATACCTGTGTTCAGGTGCCATCAGAGAGCAATAAAAGTTCATGGAATGTGAGTACTAAAGGTTAGGATTCCTCCTCTGTTTGGAGCACAGACCTGAATTCAGTCTGCCTCCAGTGTATTGGGGCACTTCTGTTGGAAGTGTGTCACGTTTTGTATGAAACACAAAGAGAATTGATTACTTCTTTCCTGGCCACCTAAACCGTAGGGTTCTTTTCAGTATCTGGTGAACCTGTTAAACTGTAAGAAATATGGAAAATAGTGAAATTTTAGCAGGAAAAAATCCACCTTGGGAGAGCACATAGTCTAGAAATACGGGATGTTCATCTGGAAGATCAGAGATGTTGTTTCAGGTCCTTACCCAAATTCCAGTAAAGTTGAGCTTTCTTCTATGGTCTGTCTTGGGGATTTCTCTAGGTGCTGGCTGTAAAGCCAAAGAAAAGTGAGGCAGCACTGTTTTTCTGCTCAATGTTTTCTTCTGAGTGCTGGTTTTGCATTTGTTAATCGGGTTTTGCTTGTCCCTTTGGTGGGGATCCCTTTTCCCAGCACAGCGCGAGGAGGCACGCATTAGCTAGGCAGCTGATCAAAGACTATGGATTCCGTTACTTGGAATCCAGCCATAATAGCTACAGCTTTGTCAGTTGGAGGAGGAGGGGTAGTTTGGCGCCTCTGACAAAGCCACAGTCTGTGTTTTTTTCAGAAGGAGTTCTGATGGACTGTGATTTTTACCTATGCTCCTTTAGTTGTCCCCTCTGCTCTGAAGATGCTGCCAGATTAACCTACTAATGCCATTTCTATTTTATTTGCAGCATTTAAGTCATTTATGTAATGAGGACTTACAAACACTGTGGTTTGATTTTTTGGAAGCAAAAATACCCACAGAGTAGTATGCAAACTCACTTTGTTTATAACACGGTGAGACTTTAATCCAGACATTATGGGATCAAAGATGAATTGTATGAATTCCCATTTCCATTCCAAATTTTACATTTGGGCTTCTCTTCAGGAGGCACTGTGGTACCTTAACCACATTGTCATTCCCATTTCGTGATTCAGGCAGTTTCCAAAGGACAGTACTCTGAAGTACGCTTCCGTCCACTTCACGTGGTAGTGAAGTTTCAGTTCTTGCCCACCTGATCCACCAACGCAGCCTCCTTCCAGTCAGTGTAATTCAGTGTGTAGTTGAGGTGGGCTCAACTTTCCTCTGCAGGTCAATAGTTTAGATGGTATTATTTAGTGTTATGACAAAGCAAGTTGCTAGGGTCGTGGTTGAGAAACTTACTACAAGCTACGTTTCTTCTGGGGCACAGTTAGTACAAGTTTTGTTCATCACATGCAGGATTCTCTCTCTCCATCAAATGCCACTGCTGACGCTGTGTGGAGCACTCTGCCCTGGCATGGGCTGCCGCTGAAATTGCCAGAAGGACTGTGGAGCATGGTGTTACAGCTCCTGTGTGCTACCTGCTGCCTCAAGCACCCAACACTTTTTGCAGCTGTTGATGCAGTTACCAGTAGTGCAAACCGACGTACAGCTGACAGAGTTGAAACACTGACCAATGACTCTTTTTAAACTGAGCTTTTTGAGAGGTTGTATATTTGTTAACCTGCAGTGGAGTGATGGCCATGTGGCCACAACTAGCGCTCACTTCTGAATCTGGCACAAATAGTGACATTTCCAGAGGATTTTGTAACGTGATTGTGCGCGCCATAGCAGGTGAACTCAGCCATAGGGTGTATGTGTTTAACCCCAGCAAGCTAATGATTTTAAAATCGTGAACTCATTTTCTTACTATTCTTGCCTTGCTCTTTGCATTTAGTATAAAAATTCATCCTTTTAAGACCATCTAATAAAAGATTTTTAATAAGGTGCCCAGGTGTAATTCTTTGCTGCCAGCAGGTGGAGGCAGTTCTTTGGGAGCTCTTGGTGGTGTTGCTGCCCACGAGTAGGAAGTTATCAGGTCCAGAGATCTATTGTTTCTGTCTTCACCAGGTGGGAATTGTGACAAAAGGACCATGAAAAGGAGAAAGCCTTTTAAGAGACCTCTCCATCTTAAAAATGCCCAGTTTGAATCCAGGGTCTCAGATTTAGCTGTGGTGCGCCTGACAGAAGAGTAATGTCTTTTTTGTACCATGTTTTAGATTAGGATGCTCTGGTGCTGCCTGTTTTACACAGGAAAGCACACTTTTCCCACAGGAGGTTTCAGGAATACAGGAAAGTAAACATAAATAATTATAGATGCCAATTTTTCTGACTTTTGTGGACCTTTATTTTGCTGGCAAATGCAGAGATTTTGTTTTTCTCTTTTATGATAGGCTCTCTATTTTCAGATATGCTAATAGCTATTCTCTGCTGGTTGAAGCCTCTACTGATTCACGGAAAAGAGCAGTTTGTGCAACCTTCTTACTTACTGGAACGATCATAGCTTACGTTAGCTGAAATCTGTCCCCCTCAAACCATCCTTGTCTGCTGGCTGGTGGGAGCTGTGGGTGGCATGTGGGTTAACATAGAATCTCAAGGAAGAAAAATTGATAGGCGTCAAAAAGCACATCATGATCCTTCCAGAGTAACATTTGAGAAGCACTGACGCAGAATAGCTGGGAATGTCTTCCATGAATCTTTGGCCACACATTTAATTTATAGAATTTGCAAAGTTGAACTGAAATGAGGTGTTTGTTGTTTCTCAGGTTACTGAGCTAGCAGGCTACACCGCCCGTGTCTACAACATGTTCTCTGTCTTTGATGAGGTGAAGAGAGGCATCTACAAAAGAACTGCTGTTATTCAAGGGTCTGAAAGCAACAGCAAGAATGAAGATAAAGCAGAATTACACATCGATGGGCCCTTAGAAATCAAAGGTAATTAATTCGTATTTGTATGTATTTCCCTGTGTGTGAGGCTGGTGCAGTGGGACAGGAGGTGAACAGAGGGTTTGTTTCTACAACAAATCAGCCTCTCAATACCCCAGAGACCATGTTGCCTTCCATTTTATCCTCCTGCTGTTTTGTAACTGTGCTTTTGCAATACTTTTCTAATACACAAATTTGCTCAAATGTTTTTTGTGGAAATTTTCAATGAAAAAGACATTTCAACTATACTGTTATTGGTGGTGGTAGTATTATTCTTACATGGACAGTGCCTGCTTTCCTCAGACAATTTTTTCAGAAAACTGAGACTGTAACATTTTCATCTTCAAATGCCACATTAATTTGTTTGGGGAAACAAACAGGTTGATTCAGTAATTTTTGATGCAAACACTACATTGTTTTCAGCACCTGAAAATCAGCCTGTGTTCATTTTTTCATAGTTTTGTGGAAATTTTTAACTGAAAATGATCTGACAACTACCCTTCCCTCACCTCCCAAATGATTTGAACAATATATGCCTTATCCCTCCTATCCCTATCCTGTATCTTTCTGGTGCCACGGTCTTTCTCTCTCCACTCTCCCCAGAGCATTTGCTGTGTACATCCATTTCTTATTGAGGTCCATTATGTGTCATCTCTCTTTTCTTCTTGTATACAGCTTCTCTCTGAGGTACTTAAAGGCAGTTGTTGCAATGGGCTTTTCCCAGTTTTCCCAACAGAGACCTTAGGCTTCTCCCCTCTGTTGTGTTGAAAAGCTTCATCCCCTCTCTTTGGGCTTTGAAAACTTAAACTTCGGTAGAGTTGAAGGCACCACGGTGCTCTTTATGAAGTACCTTCTTTCAGCAATTTCAACAGTGCTGCCCTTCAGCACAGATTTCTCAAAGGTCCTCTGAGAAGGTTCTTCATAACAAACAGCCTGATGCGGCGTGGTGGGTAGCTGTGGAAATAGCCAGTGTCTTAATCTTGTCAATCTTGGTTAACATTTGGCTGACATTAAAAGAAAGGACATTTTATAACTGTTACATTTTGTCGTGTTTCACAAGGTTTGTAGTTCTTGGAGCAACAAGGCTATCTGGGGACTCTTCTTAGATGACTGTTTTAAAAACAAAACCAAATACAGTTCAGGTTTGCAAACATGCTGTTCACGTTCCCTTTTGGTCTAGTATACTTATAGCCCACTCCTGTTTTCTCTCAGCCTCTTCCCAAGATTTGATTCCACTACAGTCACCCATTTCATCCAGCTTGAATTCCTCCTGAGTCCTGGTGACTAGTGTTTGCTCCTGAGTGGTTGTTGGTTCTCAGAGGCAGCTAGCCAAGACCAAGCATTGTGCACAGGGGCTTAAGTAGAATTTAGGCCAGATGAATCTGGGCCACAGGCTCCACACTTTTTATGACAAGTCCTATTGTAATCCTGTTTTTTCTCCTTTCTTTTGGTCTTGATACTTCAGAAATCACTGCAAAGTGGATTTGTATGTGGATAAAAGTACACGTGCTCACATACATATATCTGTCTGTGTTGTTAGAAAAGAAAAATCTTAATTTTCAGCTTCCCCAAGGGCTCTTTGACCATGTACTACTAATTTCCTTTTGAATCACCCAGTACAAGTTTATGTGACTAAGGGATGTATGTTTTGTGCCTTACATTTACTGTTGTCAATAACAGCATTGTGAAAATATGAAAACTCTTAGAATATTTTAACAGATAACAATACTGCCTTATACAGAGTGTGTCTAATAATTCAGAATTTTAAAGTTGAAATAGAATTTTGTACATCTTGTACAAATACTGCTAAAGTTGGAGTCAAACACTGAAGTTAGGAAATTAGAATTAAGTTTACTCAATGCTTACTTTTTTTGTCATAGATTTGTTTTAACTAGAATTTCCCCACTGTATCCAAGTTTGGTTTTGGTTCCCCCCCCTCCCCGCCCCCCCAGCCTATGGTCTTATTGGACACCACAGAATTGTTTTATTTAGAACTTATTTTAGGAAAAAAAGAACGCTTGAGGTGATACATGGCACAGAAATTTTTGCCCAGGTTTTTATAGTTGTCAAAGTCAGAAGCAATTGAACAAAGAGCCTTTTAATGGAAAATGTAGAACTAACCTTAAATGAAGGAAATGTTACTAGATCTGTTTGTAATAAACACAACTTTTTCGTAGTTCCTTTTTTCTCTGTTCAGATTAGTCTAAGCTATAAAATGATCAGCCTTCTAATACAAAGAGAAATCTCTCTCCTTTGCATCTTGTCTGTAAAGGTAATTTCTGGTATTTGTCTAGAGGAGCCCAGTTGTTTGGATTCTGTTAGAGAAGCCCATTAACAGGCAATTGAGAATTTAGAGTTGATTTCACTTTTTTACTGTTTCCAGAAGAATTTATTTCAAAGCCCTTGTGTTGCAGAGTATCCAAATGTCCAATTGAGATTGTATATTTACATTTGCCAGAAATCCAAATAGTAAGTGTAGCTACTGGAGTGAAATGTTATATGGGTTTCTGCAAATACTTGCAAGACATGTTTACGTGTCTGTGGCTTCAAAAAGAGCTGGAAGCAAGCCATCCTTTGCTCTGGTTGCTGGACTGAACTTGGCTCTGAGTTTCAGAGCTGGTAGTGAAAGTAGATTCTGTTTTCTAACTAAATCCTCAAGAGAAGGTAAACTGGTCTGCTGGTGGCTAAGGCTGTCCTTGAACTTTTTTACTGGTTGATACTGACTGCTTATTTGAAACCAAATACCATAAACACAGCTAGAAACGTGTCTTTACAGTGCATTATATGTTTATGATCAAATTTAGGATTAATTGCATACTCTTGGCTACCTCAAGCAGTGTCTTTCTGACTAGCCAAGATTTATTATCCAGCTTTTCCACTAGGGGAACCTGGAGCACATAAAAGAGTTGTTTGAAACACCTATTCATACTTCTCTCCTCTGCACAGACACTGTCACATATCGTTGCTTAATAGAAGGTTCACAAACTCTAATTTTTAAATTTTTTTCTTTCTAGGAAAAGTTATTGATGTTGATCATGGAATTATTTGTGAAAATGTTCCTATTATTACTCCGAACGGTGATGTGGTGGTTTCCAGACTAAACTTCAAAGTAAGATGATATGCAAGAATCTTCTGATTGTTGCCATCACATTAATATAAACAGCACAGAATTCATGTACCTTATGTTAAGTACTTGGAGGAGCATATGGATAAAAGGGAAAGTCCAGAAAGGTAGGCATAGTAGCTCAATAGAGGCAGACATATGTAGTTTATGCTGCTCAAAGAAAGAGAAGAGAGGGTTTCTGGTCCTGTTTCCAGGTGAAAAACTGACCTGAGATTTTCAAAGCTGTATATGAGAATCTGCATCCATCTTTAATTTCAGTGAAATTGGGATGCTTTACTCACCTAGGCTCCTTTTAAAAGTCTGAGTTCACAGCAACAGTTGAAAAATTGAGTCCGTAGTTCCACTTGGTCACCACAAAGAGCAGTACTAACTAATAGTTGACAGCATAGTGCACGAGCCCAGCTGTGGAGTCTTTACTCAGTAAAAACTTGCACTGTTTTTAAAAAGCTCTTCCAGAAACCACTCTGTACCTGCCCATAATTTTTATGGATGACCTTTATTGAATTGCTCCCATATATATATGTTCCACTGGAGATGTTACTATTAAAAAAAAATAGTTGAAGTTATTGGAACACTAACATGAATAATTCCAGCAGCAGCTCCTTTAATTTAGCTGAAGCAGAGTGTTCTTCTTGCCAACTGTGTTGATGTAGGAATTAGCAACTAGGAGGACAGGGTCCTAGCTGTGGCAAAACTTGCAATGGCTTCAGTGTAGGAATTTCAGATTTGTAAACTTACAGCCTTATAGTGAAGGAGACACTGGCTCTGGAGACACTGAGATTTGGCTCAAGAGTCAAAACCAAGAGAAAATGCAACATGGTCACTATGTTTATGTAAAACATAGACAATGGCATTGTGATTATACACTCATGTATACGGAGGATAATATTCAAATGAGTGAAACCAAGTGCCACACAGCCAAAATAACGCTGGTAAATAAGCGGGAAAGGGCAATATGAAGTAAATTTTCCAAGTCATTTGATCGGGCTTCCATAGCTTAAATTAATATCACCAATGGGTATAGCACTGCTGCGTGCATTGTTCGTAGAATCACAGAATGGTTAGGGTTGGAAGGGACCTTAAGGACCATCTAGTTCCAACCCCCCTGCCATGGGCAGGGACACCTTCTACTAGACCAGGATGCTCAAAGCCTCGTCCAGCCCGGCCTTGAACAATTCCAGGGATGGGGCATCCACAGCTTCTCTGGGCAACCTGTTCCAGTGCCTCACCACCCTCGCTGGGAAGAACTTCTTCCTGATATCTAATCTAAACCTCCCCACTTTGAATTTAAATCCGTTACCCCTTGTCCTGTCACTACAGGCCCTAATGCAGGATCTGACCTGCATTAGAATGATTGATTCTGACTGTGGTGTATTGACATTGTGAGATAATTCAGTGTAGTTTATAGAAATACTCAGACATTATAGAAGTTATTTTCATTATTTTAGCGTACATGTTATATCTAATGTCACTGTTTCCAGAATAGTTGCATAAATGTGTGCAGGTAATTAATGAAATGGATTGATAATTTGATATAAATGCTTACGTAACTCCATTTGGGGGTCTTAGACTGTCTTGTGCCATGTACCCTGCATATTAACATCTTTGCATTTTCATTGCTATTGTAGGTGCAGGAGGGGATGAATCTTTTAATCACTGGACCCAATGGCTGTGGAAAGAGTTCGCTCTTCAGAATTTTAAGTGGTTTGTGGCCTGTGTATGAAGGAGTTCTCTACAAACCCCCACCTCAGCACATGTTTTATATACCACAAAGGTATGTGTTTTGCTCCAGGTGATACCTTTTTTTCTAGTTACATGAATTTTGACCCTGCTTTTCTCATTTTCAATCTGTGGTACTTACAACCAAGTTAAAAGGTGGTAAGAACAACGTCAGCTGTGTGGAGAGTGCTAAAAAGAAAGTTGCCTTCTCGTTGGTGATGCAAATCTTGAGTCATTGGAAAGGGCTCACATACATTCATGCATTGGTGATGGGGCCTATGCTCCCCTGATGGCTAAAGTCCTGGATGATTGGGATCATGGGAAGAGATTAGAATCTGAAAGAAATTTGAAATAGACCTAATAGATCTTAATTCTGATTTCACTTGAAAATCAAAGATCAAAACAAGTGGGAGTGTTTTGGTTCCTAATAATTTTCAAAACTTCAACCTTTACACAAAACCCGAATCCTATCCAATATTAACTGCAGATTGCCTTTTTAATAATAATGTGCTCATTTCACTAAGGGAAACATTGCTTTTTTGTGCTTTGTTTGTATTCTGGCTTGCTGTTGGACTCTCAGAACATAATTTAATGCAATTGATTCTGGAATATCTCCTTAGAGACTTCTAACTAGGTTGTTTTGCAAAAGCAAAATCAAACGCTGAGAATCTTTGATTGCTTTCTGTAGTACGTTTCTTCCCATGGGTAAAAGAAGTATTCATGGTACAGTTTGTAGTCTTGTTTAAAAAGCACAAGCTGTTAAGCTAAATGGAAAATATTAACTGATGAGATTATCCTTGCTGCAGGTGAAGGTAACAAAGAACATTTATCTATATTTTTTTCAAATATATGTATAATGTATTGCTAGCCATTGTCATTTTTCTGAGCCATTCAAAGGTTTCATTATGGAATTTGGAGCAAAATGCTTTAATAAATGTTTTTTAAAACAATATTTCAGAATTCCCATTGTGTGGGACATTCTTAAAATCAATTTTATTCTTAAGCAGAACAAAAGCTGTTCTGAAATTTTTTTTTCTTGCAGAAAATCCTGAGTTTCATCCACATCTGTCCTCTGTGTGTCTTCTGTGTCCTCCCAGCACCTTCTTGGATCTGATGCTGGCTTGCCTATAGCCCTTCCCCTTTACTTAGGTCCCCTGTATTATGTGAAAGCAAACAGGCTCACATTGTGTTCAGGCAGATTTCCCAAGATGCTGGTTGAGGGGATTGAATCGCATCTGCTGGGTTTTCATTTCCATGAACATGGCTCTTGGTTAGCTGTTTCTCCTAACTTTGCAGTGCTGGGGGAGTTTGTGCAGCAGACCTCTTCTTTGGAACATTTCAAAGCTTTTGGTCAGAAACTGAGATTCAGCCAGCATCTTGGCAGCTCTCTGTGACCCAAGCCCTGTAGGGATTGGCATATCATCTTTGCATTGTAGGTATCCCTCAGGAGAAGGTTGCTGCTGTGATGTCTTCAGGACATCTAAGTGACATTGTCATGTTGACTCTGTGGATCTGAGTGAGCTCTGCACTCCTGGAAGGTTTTTTAGGCAGTGCAGAGGTATTCCCTTCCTAAGGCACAGAGCAGTGTCTAGGTAAATGGGGCTGTGCTGGTTTTGGCTGGGATAGAGGTAGTTGAAGCTGTGTTTTGGATTTGTGCTGAAAACAGTGTTGATAATACAGAGATGTCTTCGTTATTGCTGAGCAGTGCTTACATAGAGTCAAGGCCTTTTCTGCCTTTCACACCACCCCACCCCACCAGCAAGTAGGCTGGGGGTGCACAAGAAGTTGAGAGGGTACCCAGCCAGGACAGCTGACCCCAACTGACCAAAGGGATATTCCATACCGTATGATGTCATGCTCAACATATCAAACTGGGGGAGAAGGAAGGAGGGGGGCTGTTCAGAGTGATGGTATTTGTCTTCCCAAGTAACCATTATTCGTAATGAAGCCCTGCTTTCTGCAGTGGTTTGTAAATCCTTCTGAAGTCCCGAAATTAAAGCAGCTTGTTTTGGAAGGTCCTGCTGGTGCAACTGTGTTGCTTATTAACCCTGTGCAAATTGCTGCTTGGTCAAGATTACCTTTTATTTGGGTTTTTTTTTGGTCATAATTCTAAGACTTCTGATTGGAAGAGATAGTGCCCTGCCTACATTTCATCATGCATATGTTTCAGCATAACTCGGGTAAATTTATGTTGCAGACTGAGAGGATCTGGGAGATGGCAGACTGGTATCTCCTGGATTCAACCTACCTCACTTGTTTGTTTGGTGGGTAGGTGAAAACTGTGGTATAGCAGAAGGCTCTTGAGTTGGTGGATGTCCATTCAGAGCAGCGAGCTTGAATGACATCACTGTGTTTAAGTGTATACATTACGTTTCTGGTCTAAGAACACGGGGAAACGGCTCTTCGGGAGTGGATAGAGTTACCCTTGAGCCTGGTAAGAGCTTATTCCTGTGTGCCTGTGGCTGAATTTAATTCTGCATCAGCCTTTTTTGGGTCAAATGTAGGAACCTCATCTACACCCAGTAAATGATGGATAGTGACTACCAGTAACAAAATACTCCACAGTAGATAGGAGCTCTCTGGAAAGATCTTTTTCCTCTGTCATGTACCAGAAATGCGTGGGAAGTCGTGTCTTTGCCGAGTTCAAAAGCTACACACAAAAGTACGATTTATTAAAAAGTGAATTATTTCATTATATACTACAAGTTTTGTCAAAACTGCAAACACTTGGTAGTTGGCTGTACTTAGCATTATGTAAGCTTTAAAACAGAGCCTTAAGAGTCCCTGTCACTTTTAAGATTGCTTAGCAGCATTATACTGCTTTTGTTAGGTTTTACTGTGAATCCTTGTGAGGTTTTCTTTTTTCTTGCCTTATATAGGGCCAGGCCATGCAGAATTTGTCCTTAAATCAGTCACAGTTCTGGTGGATGCTGATGGGACAAACTGCCCTTTTTGGGGGGCAGGGAGAAGGCCAGGGATTTCTGTGAGTGTGGCTCTGCTACTGTCGATGAGGCCTGTGAAAGAGGGTGAGCAGAAGAGAGGGGGGCTTTAAGCAGCCCAGCATCATATTGGTGCCAGAAGCAGCTTGTTTTCAAGGATAAGTCAGCGCTAGGAACTGGTCATAGCTTATTGGAGCCTCAGTAACTGGCGGAGTGTGTGCTCTTACCCAGTCTTCTGTCTCCCTCTTTAGCAAAGTAAAATTGTGTTAACAACCTCTTTGCATTCCTCTTTTAATTAACTGGTCAAGAAGGTAGCATGAATGAAAAAATAAATGCTTGTGGGTGCTCTAGTTGGTAAGGAATCATGATTCAAATCAGAATTCAGAAACAGTATTTTAAATAATGTCTTTGACAAAAATGTGTAGTGGGTAGCATGAGTACTGATGCTAAAGATGTGACCACAAGATGTATATGTAGCACTTAGGGAATTAAAGAAGCAGTCAGTGCTTTCATAGTGTCTCTGAAGGTAGCCTGATTTCTGCAGGCTGTGCTCTGTTCCTACTCTGTTGGTCTTAAACATGGGAGGACACTCCATCTCTGTGGATGTAGTGAGCTCAATTCCTCCTGACATTTACTCCAGGTCTTTCTGCTCTCCAACGAAGTCTTAGCTTTTTCAGTTGTAAGAAAACACAGATTCTGTATATAAGCTCTCATTTCCTTAGTTCTTCTGCATTTGATATAAACGCCAGTAGAATTGCACACCTACGTACTTGCAGGTTACCTTGACAACACCACAAGAATATTTCTCAGTGTCTGTGCACCATAAAGCTGTAATCAGCACTGGGTTATTGACATAAATTATGAATAATTTTCTGCCAGCTGTGCCTTACTGTCTTACTTGCATGGAGGAATGTCTCTTGCAGTCTCTGTTGGTTCCATAACCTTCTGTCTTGACTCTGGAGTCTTCCTAGCACAGCATATATCTAAAAAGTCCATCAGCATTTTCTCTGTCTTTCTTGAGGACTGATTTACATTTGTAGAGTTCAGAGTAATTCTTATGCCATTGTCCTCCTTTCTCCTGGTCCACTGTTACAGTTTTTTCTCCCCAGCTTGTTTCTACTGTAACAGGTATCTTCTGAGAGGAGCGAGTTTCTCCAGTAGTATGCCTAGTTTCTCCGTAATGCTGGGTGCCATTCTCATAGATGACCAGCCCTGAACACTTTCTCAGCAGTCACAGTGACCGTCCAATTCTGTATTCTCTCTCTTTCTATTGCTCGTTCAAGTAGATCTCTAATATTTCTTTCCTCAACACCAGTCTTGCCAGATGCTAAAATGGAGGCAACCAAAGGTGCAGTAGTATCAAATGTTGTTTGTTCTTGTCCATTCAAGATTTATATACCTGTACCTTGCTGTCTTCTTACTAATGCTAGGATGGTATGGAACAATAACAGTTCAAAGGTATATCTGGCCCTTCTAAGCTACTTGTTTTTGCATACAACTGCTCTATTTCTGGTGTTTTATCTGGGGTTCCTTTACAAGTCTTTTCCTGTCTGATGGCTTTCCTTTCTGTATTCTAAAAATATCCTTGGCTACTAAACAAAATTGCATCAGCTATGAAGATACATTTCCTCTCCTTAGCTGTATTGAGTAATCCAAATATCTGATGTGATTTGCCTCAAGTAGTCCAAGGATATTCCTCATGTGCAGGAAACCAAGCAAGAATATTTCAGTTCTAAGTGACATCAATAATAAGGTGATAAAATAAAAATAATTTTTACTTTTGAGTGAAACTTTGAAGACAATAGTGTAATTCAAATGTTATCTTAAGCATGGGCGTAGTTAGTAGTGGCTACTGTCATTAAAATGTGGTTGTTATTTAAACGATTTAATCTTGCAGAATTGTTGTGTTCACTTTGAGATATGCTGTATTACGTATGAAGGTATGTGCACATGTATTGTGTGTGTATATATATGGTTCTTCTGTATTAGACTTCTTTCTTGTTAGTGTGTGTTACAGAAGTAGCCCAAATGAAGTGTTGTGTAAATATACCTGTGCGAGTTCTGTTGCCTCATCTCGTTAGATTGGCTCAAATGTCTCTCTACTGTGTTTTATTTTACACATCTTAATTTCTTGTCAGCTCGTACTGCTGTTTTTAACTATGATCCCTTTAGTTGAGTTAGCTGGAGTTAAACTGTACTGTGACTGAACATGCCAACACCGCGCTAGCAATTGTCATTGTACTGTTTTCTGATAGTACACCACAACATCAGTGTGTTCCTTCAGTACTTTGCCATCAGTTCATGTCATGCTACGTAGGTATCTACTCCCTTGTACGCCACATTTGTCATACTTGTTGTTATTGGGTTCATGGTGCAACTTATAAATATGCTCATTTCTAAAGTTCACCACTTATCTGACAGATAAGAAAAGGTCAGTGGTAGATAGTGTTAACATGAAAACATACTTCAGTTACATGCATGCTGTTTTGATACGTGTTTCCTTTAACAAATTGGCTGCTACTTTGTATCTTTTATAAATTTTTTTTTTTTTAATGAATCAGCTTAAGACAAGTTAACTCAGTTTTCTGCTGTCCATTAACAAGTGTGGCCTTGTATCTGAGAGGGCTGTTAGGCTATCTCCTTAGCCAGAGCACAGCTTCTCCTATTTCATCTTACTGGGACTCGTATAGAAATGCTTCACTTCTCCTTCGTGATTGAAGGAAGTCCTGTCTTGTCTTACCTGGAGCAGAAAAGCTCTTGTCTTGCTGCCCCATAGGTTAGCTGAAGCTTTGCCTGCCAGGATCACTGGGAGACCTCTTTGTGAGGTCTTTACACTCACAGCTGTAAAGTCTGAAGGTTTTGAATTAGGTCAGTGTGCTGGCTGATGACAGGTAATGACAGTACCTCTTGGTAGCACACTGCAAAAAGATTCATCTACACTAATAATCAGAGGTGGAAAATGGCTTTATGGATTAGCTGCTACTCCCTCTCAAGCCATGCAAGGTGCCTTCCTTCCTTGCAAGGCACAAGAGTCAGCTAATTAAAGCACAGCATACAACTCTTTTCTGTTACCGTGCAAGGAGTTGCAGAAATCCCAGACTGAAGGCTTTAGTCAGTTTGCTGCATTGGGTTTTAGTTTAGGTTTAAAATGTATTTACATAAATCCAACACTGGTCTTACAGGCTGAAACTGAACTGATGTTTGTGAAGGACTTCAGCATGCTTCTAGGGTTTTAGTCCCTCGATCCCATCAGATTAGGGGCCTGTGTGGAGCAAGCTATGGCTAAGGGAGATAACAAGAGGTCTGAACGTGGATGATGAATTGAGTTGGGTTGATGCATACTCAACTTTTACTCCATATGGAAACGAGTGCATTTCCTAGTGGGCATTTCTCTGAAGCTCAGAAGCCAGTACCACACTTCATATAAATGGAGATCCTTGTTGACAAGTTTGATTTTCTAGGGAAGTTTGGGCTTGATTCAATACAGAGATATCAGTATCATCTCTTACCTACTGGTGGTCTTCTCAGTTGATGCAAGTTGAACATGAGCCAGCAGTGTGCCCAGGTGGCCAAGAAGGCCAATGGCATCTTGGCTTGTATCAAAAACAGCGTGGCCAGCAGGTCCAGGGATGTGATTCTCCCCCTGTACTCGGCACTGGTGAGGCCGCACCTCAAGTACTGTGTTCAGTTTTGGGCCCCCCACTACAAGAAAGACATTGAGGTCCTTGAGCGTGTCCAGAGAAGGGCCGCGAAACTGGTGAAGGGTCTGGAGGATATGTCTTATGAGGAGCGACTGAGGGAACTGGGCTTGTTTAGCCTTGAGAAGAGGAGGCTGAGAGGAGACCTGATCCCTGCCTACAACTACCTGAAAGGAGGTTGTGGAGAAGTGGGTGTTGGTCTCTTCTCCCTCATGACAGATGATCGGACGAGGGGGAATGGACTCAAGCTGCGCCAGGGAGGTTCAGATTGGATGTAAGGAAGAAGTTCTTCACCGAAAGGGTTATCACACACTGGAACAGGCTGCCCAGGGACGTGGTGGAGTCACCATCCCTGGATGTGTTTAAGAGACGGGTGGATGAGGTGCTGAAAGATATGGTTTAGTGGTGGACAGATACGGTTGGACTGGATGATCTCTAAGGGCTTTTCCAACCTAGTGATTCTATGATTCTAAGTTCTGTCATTACCACCTTCTGTATAGGTGGATGGAGAGACTTCATTCTTCAGACTCAGTGGAGGTGGCTTACTTAAAGCACAATGTGGCCACTTGGTGCGAGTCAAATCTTGTTTGTGATTCATAAAAGAACTTGAACTTTTAGAGGATTGAGATCCATTCAGTGACTCACTGTATTCCTACCAAGTCACAGATACACAGAATGATAATGTTAAAGTGTTGTCAGCTGCATGGCTGATGAAATACCACAATACATATGTAACTAAAAGGTGAAATTAATTGTAATCAGAGCAACATCGCTTGTATTTTGAATATTGTTTCAGAACTAAGCACATAAATAGTGTTTGGGCTCCTTGTCATGGTTTAACCTCGTGTGCTGGTTTCAGGCAGGAGCGAGCTCCTCTCCTACACAGAGCTGGCTGGCCCACAGCAGCTGAGGGTTTTGTTTCATTCCGTTGGTACATCAGGCTCAGTGGTCAGGCTGGGTGTGCACACGGGTGGGTTTGGAAGGTACCAAAGTGGCCCTGGGGGTGGGAAGATCATTAAGGCTTCTGGGCTGGCTGATGGCTGCGTGGTTAGCTCCTTCTGTTAGCTCTTGGCACGGCTTTTATCAGAGAAGCAGCTTCTTTTTTGTGGACTGGGGGGTCAGCATTTTTTTTTTTTTTCCCCCCCTCCCTGCTCTCGGGCTCAGGGTTTTTTCTCTCTGCTCGGATTTTGTTTGCTGTTTTGAAATCTGGCTGTGTCGGTCTGCCTGTGGTGAGCTACTATATGTCATATATTCTATTTTCTGTTGGTTTAATTACTTAGTGGTAGTAGTATTGTTAGTGTCACTTTAATTTTCACTTATGTTATTAAATAGTTCTTTATTCAACTTTTCACAAGCTTTCCTTGGGTTTTTTTTTCCTCCGACTTTACTCCTGCACTGGCGGGTGGGGAGGAAGAGGTGATTGAGTGACTACGTGGTACTTAATTGCCAGATAAGGCTAAACCACAGCAATTAAGTACCACGCAGCTGCTCACTTGCCTCCCCCCTCCCCCCGTGCG
>NW_010244506.1:0-38811 GCF_000690775.1 Eurypyga helias | reverse complement strand
GGAGAATCAGAGGAAAAGACAATGAAACTGGTGAATTGAGATAAGAACAATTTAATAACTGAATATAAAAGAATATTATAGTGATGCTAATAATATTAATAATACTACTACTAAAATAATAGAAAATAAACCATATTATACAGGTGCTCACCACTTGATGGCCAATACACAGTCAAGTCCCAAGTCGTGAGAATCAGAGCCAGAGTCCCAAATCCAGAAAACATGGCTTCATACCAGCCACTGAGAAGAAAATTTACTCTGTCCTGACTAAACCCAGAACACTCCTGCACAAAAGTGGTGTCACTAATATGCAGAATTCTTCCACTTACATTCTTTTGAGATGTTTTCCTTGATGTTACAGAAGAGCTAAGTTTCTTCTTGTCTGTGAGGATGCCCAGTTGTAGGAATGTTTCTACTAGGATCTCTGGCAATCAGCTGCTCTGTGGTTTGTAATATATTTTAGATACCATGTTCTTGCCAGCATGAACGTGCAATGCTTCCACCCTCCACTTGCTTCTTCTGATGTGATTTTTGAATGTCAAAAGTCCTCATTCAGTACCAATAATTGTGTTGCCTGTACCACCTTTCTAGGCATCCATGCATGTACCAGACTGTTTATGGAACTTCATTTAAAAGCTGGGAAAACAGGCTTTGAAATACCTTTTTAAGCATATTGCCAGGTTAAGCTTAACAAACGTTTTATAATTATGAAGTCACTAAAGAGATTATAAGAACTGAGTACGTGGCTGGTATTTATAGGATTCAACCAGTAAAGCAACTGACAATCTATTTAATCTGTGCTAGATTCATTTTCCTCAGACAAGCAGCTTGCTTGCCTTTAAAGTTTAGTTTTGATAGCAGTGCTAGGGGAACAAATTCATCTGCAGGTTAACTGAGATTGCCGTGTAACTTAGCAGTGGTATGAACAAACCTGCACGTTAGGAAGTAATCTGGTGGTTGCATTTACATGACCTGGTTTCTGCAGAGAAATGCCATTACTGTGTCCAGCTTGAGCACTTCCTTCCAGCTTAATGCCCTAAACAGCAACTGTGCAATGAAGAATCTTTGTCAGATTAACAGAATGGCAAATGTTTACTATTTTAATAATATTTTGCTTAGGAATATCAAACCCCTGCTTCAAATGCCTTATGCACATCAAATTATGAGGAGCAACTGGGCTACATATCACTGAGAAGCACTGGGAAAAAAAATACAAAACCTGCCTGACATAAAAAGCTTGACATGAAAACACTGAAAGGACGCTTGGTTCTGTGAGGGGAGGACAAGTGAAAGTTCTAACTGCGTTATCTTCCCTGTCAAGAAGTCTCTTCTCCTTCTTCCTACAGTTTTCAATCAGAAACTCTCATTACAGTGCCCTATTCTTTTAAATATCCACATAGTAGACATAGCAAACACCTCTGTCTTGAGGAGAAGGTGGTAGTCCTTCCCATGCACTATAGGCTCTGCCTTTTGCCTGCCCCATGTCCTGGGCTCCAGAACTGTGTCCCAGCTCCAAAGTGAACTGAACCTTCAGCCCTCTCCTAGGCCTTTCTGTGGTCTGCTCACTCAGACACATTTCGTAGGGTCTAGTCCCATGTTTTCCTGCCTGCAGGATGAGGATCTTGCCTTCTGTCCCTCCTCCAACTCACTGTGGTTTCCAGGGTAAATACAAGTTTATTCAGCATGGTGATTCTGTTCTGCATTATTGGAGACAGGGCAGTATTCACTAGTAACGACCCACCTTCCAGAGAGAAGACTATTAGCTGGTTTTGTATACAAGTGTTCAACCCCAACCCCCTGCAAGCGAAAACAGTAAGCTGTCAGCTCATGCTCAAAGGTAGAGCTTGTCTATGTTCTTTTAGGGAGCTGAAAGTTAGACCTCCTTGTGTGAGCTTTATAACGAGTGAACTGTCCACCTCCAGAGGGTGATTCACAGCTGCAGTGCACCAACAAACAGTGTTCATTGTCAGTCCTGGTAAGAAAGGTATTTGAACTCTGTAATGCATTAATTAAAATTCCTTGTATTGGAGATAAGGAGTAAATTGGTAGCACAGGTAATCACAGAACATTTGAGGTTGGAAGGAACCTCTGGAGGTCCTTTGGTCCAAACTCCTGCTCAAGCAGGGCCACCTAGAGCTGATTGCCTGGGACCATGTCCAGACACCTTTTGAATAGTTCCAGGTATTGAGACTCCACAACATCTCTGGGCAACTTGTTCCAGTGCTTGATCGCCTTCACAGTGAAAAATTGTTTCCTGGTGCTCAGGTGACATCTACTGTGTTTCAGTTTGTGCCCAATGGCACTGGTCCTGTTGCTTGGCACCACTGAGAAGAGCCTAGTTCCATCCTCTCCACACTCCCTTCAGGCATTTACATACATTGAGGAGATCCCCCTGAGCCTTCTCTTCTCCATGCTCAACAGTCCTAGCTCCCTCAGACTTTCCTCACAGTCCCTTCCTCATCTTTGTGGTACTTCTGTCCTATCAGATCCTAGGAACCCAGTGCTGCACAGCATCAGGTGGACTTCTAGTCACAGCATGGCATGCTGCACTTGGTCTCATCTGTGCTAAGGATCATTGGCATTGTGGTCTTCAGTGCTCTGATAGGGTTTTCTCAGAAGTAAACAATTCCATTTATCATTTCTACTGTCAGGCAAAAGGATGTTAGCATGAAAACATCCTGCTTCACATCAAGATAAAGACAAGGGCGTGCAGATGGCGTAATGGCTGATGCCAAGTGGGAGCTGTCTGCAGGCTCCTCTGTTACGATTAGCTGGCAAAATGCATCCTGCAGCCCTGTGATAAGTACAGCACAGGCCTGAAGGCTAGTTTATATGTGCAGCGCAGTCCAATGCAGTGCAGCAAAGTATAGCACAGGCCTATGCCTGCTCAGGTCAGCGGTTATTGTGGATAGCTAACTCCTCAATGCATAACAGTCCTCCAGTTCAGACCACTGCCGTTGTTCGTCCTGTGTCCTAGGACAAACATCTAGGACACCTAACACCTACGGGAGGTAGGTTCACTACAGGAGTCCGCTGATGACTGGGGTGACTAACTCAGGCTTGGATGAGTAACTTTCAGGTGAGATGAGTCTCTTCTGCAAGTAGTGTGGAGTAGTTCCCAGAACACTGGATTTTCAGTTCTTTGTGTTTGAGTCATTAATTATGTCATGGTCTCATGAGAGCATGTAGCAGGTGGGTTTCTTTCTTCAGTTCGGCATGCGTGCGCTAGCCTAGCTTAGATGGGAACATGGCTTTTCCAAGAGGAAAGGCTTTTCCAGACTTGTTTATCTGCCTAGCATTTTGCATTAATTATGCCCTATCAGTTTTAGTTTCTGCTACCCATTACTAGAGCGCCTTTGTGGCCACTGCAGGTAGCTGTAACGCTTATAAAATGGCTATAATAATGTTCTGTGTATCCATACACATGGTGCATCTCTGTATTCTGCACTGTCACGTTCTGTCCTGTGTAACGCAAAAGTGTTGCACAGAGGATTAGAGTGGAAGTCATCACAGTGTATGACTTCCCACTTGCTGGCAAGGTGTCTTACTGGTGACACTATTGCTCTAGTGTTACTTGTATATTGGTATCCTAATGCATGCAGAAATATTGCCATGGACAACTAAGCATTGTAGAAACCCGGAGCAAAAGCAGCCTCTGCTCTAGGGGCTTCACTGTTTGCACTTTCTCTTCTCTGTGGAAGTAAGGTGTCCCTTCTCATCTGCCAAACCGTGGATAATTTGGGATCTTTCTAAAAGAGGGAAACTGCCTTACTCAGTGTGTGATATTGGTGTGATAAAAATCAGAAACACCTCTTTGTCTGGGGTATGCCTTGTGGGACTGGCAGGTTAGACTCTTGTCCAGAATAGCTTATTGTTCTTTCTTCAATTCATTGATCTTCATGATCATCTATCCAAATAATTCTGTTATCATCAAGACTGCCAGAGGTATGAAAAGACTGGGCCTGCAAAAATCAGATGCTTGAGAAAAGGACAGTGTTCTTCCTTCATTTGTCTGGCTGGTTTGTTTAATTCCTTGCAAGAGGTATAATTATTTCAGATTGCATTAGCTGCTTGTATTTTGTAGAAATTGTCTGGGTTTTGTTTTTAATTATACATGTGTTCTTGTGTTCTTTCTTTGTCTCTGCCTATCTGAAGATACAAATAGACTCAACTGGATAATTTTGTGAATTGTTCACCTTAAACTTTTATGCCATCTGACCAGTTCTAGTTACATTGTAAGAGATGTTAGTAATGGTGAATAAGTAAATCATGACATGAGCTGATACCTGAGCACGAGTAGCACTTTATATTAAAGGCTTCTTTTGCCTTTCTGGTGATTATTTTCTTGCAGAAATGTGCATAGCTTCTTTGCAGAGGGAGACACAGAGTGCTAGTGTGGGTTTTTTCAGCCTTTGATATCAGATTGTGAGTATATGCATTGAGAGTTCAGTCTCTCCTACTGTGCGTTTTATTTCCTGTTAACTATGTTAATGGCCATAAGCTGATTACATTCCACTCTGGTAACTGATCTATCTGAAATATTTAGAGGATGTTCATGGCTAGTTCTGTATGAGTGGAGGGGAGAGTTCAGTGTAGGGTATTTTAAAGAGAGATAAATTATTTATATCTTTAGAAGGGTTACTGAAACTTTAGCTGGCCCTCAAATCCCTTGAACTAGATACAGTGCAATAAATTAAGGATGTTTCTTTTTTTAACATTTTGCTAAATATTATATTATTTACTATTTTTAAACTATTTGGTGATACCACCTTCTGTGTGGGAGTAGTGGATAGAACACTTGTTAAGAAGAACGTAATTCACATTGATTCAAGACATTGTATTTTCTCAAAGTTGTAGTGGTGGTGCCATCATTAGTTTTTTTGCTGTTTATTTTATTAATGTCATCAAAGAACTATTAGGAATCCAGATTGCTTTACTTAGTGGAGGTTGGCATTTTTATGAGCATCACTATTGATCAAGCTTTGCTGCTGTTGAAAACTGTGTTTACTACTGGCCTAAATCAAGAGTGTGGCAAGAGCTGGAGTTCTGCTGAGGTGATTCCAGCTGAGGTATTACAGCACCTAAAAATTACGATCTGGGCACCAGCAAGGTGATGGAAAGTTCTAAATATAAGTGGATTTCTTAGATAGGCTGGTGTGCTGGTTTTAGTCAGGAAAGAGTTAACTGTCCTCGCAGTGGCTGGGATGAAGCTAGGTTTCTGGATTTACCCTGAGAAAAGTACTGATAAGGTGTCTTTTTAGCTGGCTCTGGGGCGTGCCTGCACCACATTTAAGGTCACTCTCAGCTTCTGATACTGCAGTTGTGTTCCCAGCTCTCTTGCTACAAGCAGTGTGTGGGGACATACACAGTTCAGACAGCTGACCCAAACTGACTGAAGGAATATTTCATTCCATAGCACATCATGCTCGGTACTTAAGCAGGGAGTGGGCTTGGGGACCATGACACTCTCTAACTCTCTTTTTGCACCTTTGCTAACTTCTTTGTTAGCTGCCTTGCTAACTCCTTTGCTGGCTCGTTCATTAGTGAGTTGGTGGGTCAGTTGGCTTTCCCTGTCATGCTTTCTCTCGTGCGGCTCACTTGGACTCTGCTGCAATTGCTCTCGGGCTGGCTTTCGGACTCTCTGACTCTCACTTCTCAGGACCTGGCTGTCCATCAGTCGGCAGGGGGTGAGCTATTGTAGCATATGTTTTATTTTCTATTGTTTTAATTACTTAGTATTTGTATATATTCATTTATGTGTATATTATTCACTTACATTCAAATAGTAAATAGTTCTTATCTCAATTTTACAAGCTTCCTTGTCTTTTTCCTCTGATTCTCTGTCTCTGCTCAAGGAAGGTGGGGAGAGGTGTGAGAGCAGCTGGATGGAGTTAAACCATGACAGCAGGCAGAGGCTAAGGGCTTTAGGAAAATTATCTGAAAAACTTGTGTGCTAGGTAAAGGGAGCCACCTAGAGTTAATCCGTAGGAATCTCTAAACGTTAATACATATCTGAACTCCTGCCTCTTCCTGAAGTATAGGTGCCAAACTGAGAGCTAAATGTTAAACCCCTTTATCTATATTAAGTCCTCTTCTGAGAGAAGGCTCCTAAATCAGATCAGTCCCTCCTTTAATATGTTTTTACAATGCTACCAAAGGATTAGGATAGCATTACAGAATGGTTTGGGTTGGAAGGGACCTTAAAGATGATCATCCAGTTCCAAACCCCCTGGGTGTCCGCCATGGGCAGGGACACCTTCCACTAGACCAGGTTGCTCAAAGCCACATCCAGCCTGGCCTTGAACACTTCCAGGGATGGGGCATCCACAGCTTCTCTGGGCAACCTGTTCCAGTGCCTCACCACCCTCTCCATGAAAAATTTCTTCCTGATATCTAATCTAAATCTAGACCCATAGCAGAGGTGCTCCAGCCCTCTGAGCATCTTTGTGGCCTCCTCTGGACTCGCTGCAACCGGTCTATATCCTTCTGATGCTGATGGCTAACAGAGTTTCATAAGATAGTTTACTGCATTTTATATTAAAGAGCATTAGGGAAAGAAGGAATAACATAAATAATACATGGCACAAGGATTGGTACTAAAGTCTCTCTCCTTCCAGCTGAGGACTCTGACTGCTGTAATATATAATAAGGCTCTTTCCAATAACTCTCTCTTCAGACGCATGATTCCTGCCTCTTAGCAGCAGTTTCCTTGCTTCGTTGGGAAGATCAGAAGATGCCCTCCCTTTGACTCCTCTTTAGCATAGATGCTAGGCTAGAAAAATGGTAATCTGATGCCCTGCAAATTGAGAAGAATTTAGACTGAACCTAGTTTTTGGAAAAGATTTGCTAACTGTTAGCTTGTCATACAACCCCTCATCTTGCATCTCCAGTAGCTGTAGTGTTTTGTGTTAGACTTAAAACTCTTGCTTTCATGCTCCATGCTGTACTGGACTTTCTGGGGAATTAGCATTTGGGCACATCTGTAGAAATGAGCTGTGCCCTTAGCTTTCTGGACTAGAGTCCAGAAATATCCCTTAATTTCTGATGCCAGCCACTTAATTAAGATACATTTTGAGCACTTTCTTATTCCAGGGTGCTTATAATTAAGACTCTGACCATTCAGGTTGCTTTATAGACTCTCAAAGTGCATATTGATTAGTTGCTATAATTCTTTAAAATATTATGGATGTCAGAACAGGTTATCAGTTCTGCCAACGCTGTCTATTTTGCATGGAAGGTTAAAAAAAATCCTTTGAATATATTTGGGAAACATCAGTTAACATTTCAAGTGGATATGGCTTGCTCTGATTTTGGAAGAAACATTTGTTGACATCTAAGCAAGTCATCCTCCTTACCTTGCTACCCAGAAGAGTGAAACCCTCTGCTCTTCAAGAGATCAGTGAATTAATATATGTACTGCTTGGTGACAGTGTGCAGTGTTAATCTACCACCCCTTTACATTGGCATTAGACCTCCCTCTTTAAGCCAAACAGCCCCAACATGTAAATTCTTTTTTTGGAAAGTCAAGTGACTGGTACCTACTCCAATGTGTTTTGTAGTACTTGCACTTTTCTCCCTCCCCAAAGCTAACGGCAATGAAGAAACCTTGTCATCACCAACACTTGCCCTTCCTCCCCATCTGATTTCTCTGGGATTTTGCCAACAGTGTCATGTGCCAACAGGGTACTGGGGAATTGTCTATATCACAGGCTTCAGATTGCAGAATGTCTTGGTATCATCTTTCTTTAAAACCTGCACTGCAGGGGGGAAGCTGTAGGCCTTAGGGATGATGGCTTGTTAGGGCAGAAGGAAGTTACAACTCTGCAAAGTGAAGTGCTGAGTGCACCAAACAGAAGTTGGTGATGCAATGAAACCATCAAATTGACTGAAAAAAGATCAGTTTATGAGAACTGAAAGTGTCTCTTCCAATACATGCCTTGAAATTCCAGAAAACCAGGCAAGAATCAGTATGTTTTCTTAGCTTTCTGGAGGCTTGATACCAAAGCTTTAAGAAAGGATTACTGATCTTAAATCTTGTCTCTCCAACAGTAAAGGAATCTTTTTTCAGTGAGCAGAGAAAGAAAGAAAACAATGGCAGAGCTATTACCGTCAAAGTCGTGACCTCCATGTGGCAGAGGAGTGCTTTCAGAGTCTGTAAGAGTGCTTTCTTTGTGGCTGGAACCCAGACACTCTGGCTGAAAGGAAAAACTCCATCAGAAATTAGTTAAATCCAGTCAGACTGGAGTATTACTTCAGGACAAAAAGACTGTTCTTGTTGTTTGAACTGCTAAAAATTTAATGAAAACAGTATTTTAACAAGGAGCTTACTGGTAAAGCCAAAATTTCACTGTTGCTGTATCCAGTTATCCATACTTCTTACTACTTAATGTCTATCTGTCACACACCTGTAACCTCGATGACAATACCATCTCATGTTTAACAGGTTTTAGTGTATTTGACTTTGTGGCAGCCAGGGTAGGTAAGGTGGTCATTGTCTTCAAGTTACGGACAGAGAAATGTGGTTTAGTGTGAGATTGTGAGTATGAGTTAGATGGGATCTCATCTAACTTCAGCACTTCAGGAGTTAGTTATCTAAGTTAGTTGTCTGGGCTCTGTTCCCCGTTGAGGGAGACACCCAGGAGGGAATCCATCTCCACCCTAAAATAAATGGGTTAAAGCAACCACAGAGTTGCCTCTCTTTGTTGGCAAGAGTTAGAGTCCCAAATGAGATGTTTCTTGCTAAGCAAGAGGAAGTGTTCCCTCAAGGACATGAGTGGTTCCCTATGGGATGAGGGAAGCAGGATGTGCTCTCCCACCTCCAAGGACAGACCCGTAACCATAAGCCATTCTTCCTCTCTGCTAGTTAGTCAGTAATTGAGGCGTTTCGCTGTTCCACTGCTGGGCTTTTTAACTTTTACAGACTGGGTGGGGAGAGGTGTGCTTGGTAGTACCGGTGTGTTCAGATGGGAGACTGCAAGGAAAATCCAGTTGTACCAGGAAGCGGTGCTGGTGACTCAATAAACAGCACGGCCACGAGTATCCTGGCACGGGGCTTTTGAGCATTGCCTTCCCGGTTGTGCTGTAGGTTAAATTTCAGAGCTGTTAGTCATTACAGAATCATACTTTGCAAAAGTAAGGTATTAAACCCCAGACAAATTATATGATGGATAACTCTGTCCTCCTTGCCCTTATCTGCAGCTTCACCTAAATTACAGTGTCTTATGCACAACCTGATTTCACTTTTTCTGAGCCCAGGTGGAGTTGCTTTCTTCTGTCCCAGAGATGGCAGCAGTCTGGAGCAAGTGAAGTGATTCCTACATATGCAAGAAGTAAAGCCCTTTGGGATTTTAGATGGAGAGCACTATGGAAATACAATATATCATTACTTCATGCAGTCACATAACTTTTAGAGTTGAGATTTTGCAATATCCCCATTAATGTAAAATGGTTCACTGCACTTGAGGCTAGTGTTCATGTGGCAGCCCAGAGCGGCACTCTTCCCACGATAAGCAAAAGCAGAACAATGAGCAAAGAGGAGCAGCAGTGCTTGTATTTGGCTTGCGGTTCTGGTTTGACTTCATCTGGGTGCTGGCCTGCAGCAGGGAGATGACCAAGTATCTGTGAGCAGTTCGGATGCTCTGTCCTTCCCACCCTCACCCAGCTGGTGGTGAAGGTAGTTTCACTGTGGGCGGGTACAGACAGTTCACCAGGGATGTCTGTGGCCCTAAAACCAACGCAGCTGATGCCAGCTTGAATGTGACTTTCGGTTCACGTTGCAGCTTTAGGTCTGTAATTCTACATCTGTTGCATTATGAATCCCTTCAAATTACTCTGTGGTGTATTTTAGGAGTCTCAAAACAACAATGGGTAGATCCACCCCTTCTGCAGAGACACATCCAAGGGAAGGGAAGAAATCTTTGACGGTATTACACATTTCTGTCAGGGAAAGCCTCAAATGCATGGCTGAGACCTTCCCACCACACAGGTCCAGAGCTCTTCAGGGACGAAAACCAACCCCTCATCAATTCTGTGAAGTTGTTGGAAGCAGTTCTCTGTGGCAAGAGCAAGCTGCCTGGAATCCTCCTCATTGCTGGCCCAATTTTAACTGCTCCTCTCTGTCATCATCCCCTGGCATCACAGCTTTAATAAAACTGATACTGTTTTGGCAGATGAAACCAGAGGGAGTTAGTGTAACTCTTGGCACAGAAAGCAGGACAGAATCTGGAGCCTTTTTTACAGCTCTGGCCTTCTCTCCCAAACTCAGAATCTCACAGATTGTTCCTGAGGTGTTTCCAGCTTCCAAGAGCTATCAGCAGTGTCTGTGGGACAGACTGGATATTTGTCCTTTGAAAGAAACCCTTAGAAAAAGAACAGCAAAATGATGGTTAAATAGGTGTGTCTTAGATTGCCTTTGCTCTCTTAGCCTGAATGGTCAGGTATCTCTTAGAGAGCTGCAAAACTGTTCTTTGAGCTGACTGTTCAGAAACTAGGAGGGTTTGGGGCCTAGGCTGTACCAGAGGCTGGGCACAGCTCATGACATCGTAGAGACTGTCCATAGCCGTTCCAGGGACACGGCCATGACTGAGGGCTCTGGCTCCAAAGTGGAGACAGCTTGTTTTAGTAAGATGGATGGAATTACCTGCTCTGGGAACGTGATGATTCAGAAGCGGCTTCACATGCAGCTCAGCCTTGTGCTTGGCAAAGGGAGGCTGGCGTTGGGAGGTTTAAGCTGATCAACTTCTCTGATGTATGCTTTTTTGCAAGTCAGAAGCGTTGGGCTGGCTTCTAGAGCCAGCTAAGCAATACGCAGTCCCAGTTCTGCAGTCCGGGATAGTAGTGTGCAAAGGAGGCTCTCAGTGCTTTCCCGCCTGTCTTGGGTGTCTCCTGCTGCACCACGGAAGTCTTTCCCAGCTTGAGCTGCAACGTTTTTGTTACGATTTGCTTTTAACATGTGAGCATTTAATTCAATTTCTAAATCTCTACATTTACCAAACCTTTTGAATACAGCATAGAGCTTCCTGATTCCAAGTGAAAGCATTCAGATGGGCTAGGAAGTGAATGTTTATTCTGCCTGATCTGTCATTTTGTTTTCATGCTAATACTACCCCTGTTGCTATGCTGTAATCAGCTGTTATGGAAACAATACATTGTCCCTAGGGTAAGTTTATAAAAACATTCACCCACAGTGCACCCACAGATAAATCCAGTTTTAGCAATGTGGTGTTTAAAGCATTATACTCTGCTTATAGAGCACCAGCAAGATGCGCTTGCTTGGAGCCAGCTCCATATTACCAGTTTCTCTGTGTTGTTTCTCAGGCCCTATATGTCCATTGGAACACTACGTGATCAAGTCATCTATCCAGACTCAGTGGATGACATGCATGAGAAGGGCTACCAAGATCAAGACCTGGAGTGTATCCTGCATATGGTTCATCTGTACCACATTGTTCAAAGAGAAGGAGGTAAATTGCATATTTTTGTAAAAGTCTTTACAAAACCTGTCCCTCACCTGTGTTTTAGTGTGACTGACCTTTACTTACTGAACTGGCAAAACCGGATCCAGACCTTTTGTGGTTGTGGGAGGTGCACAACCACATGGTTGTTGCCCCTGATATTAGTGATATTAATCCCCATTAAATCCGTGCCCAAGCTGAACATCCTTGTTCTCTTGCAATGGCCAGTCTTTTCACGGAATTGTGAGATCACTGACCTTCCTTCATTTTCTTAGAAAATGTAACCTGTCTTAAAACCTTATAATGTCACTGACTGCGTCAACTCAAAAGCATGTGAATGAAGAGAGTCAGGTCTGCTTTCACCTCCCTGATTTGTGGGGAGCCTCTCCTACCACACCACTAGGGTGAACACGTTAAAAATAACCAAACAACATTGGCTGGCAGTAGGGTGTTACCATCTCCCACTTGCTGTTTAAGTTGCCTTATGTTCTCAGCATTGTTTATCCTAAAAGTAGGGGACAGTGTAAATATGCTGGCACAGTAAATGTCCAGATGCTAAAGGCTTCTTTTGTGTCTAAGGAAATGGAGCATTTAATGGCTTTTTTTCCTCAAGCATACCAATAATTTTCATTGTTTTGTTCCCACCAGCCACTAATCTCTAGTTTGAATTTCCTCTCCATCATTATGCTTTTAAAACAGACATAGGACAAAGTTGTTGACATTTAGAGAGAAAGAGGAGGATCTTCAAGCTCCCCTAAGGTGCTGACATCAGCAGTGCTGGGTCAGCAGTACCAGTCAAATCCGAGTAGGGCAGTGAGAGATAAAACCAGACCTTAAAACCACTCCTTTCTCTGCTGCAGATTTTCTTTGTTTTCTCCCTCTTAATTATGCTAATCACAGGGGCACTGACTGGCTCAGCCGTGATCAGAGGTGGGTCTGACTTGGAGCCAGGAAAGTTTCTAGAAGCTTCTCACAGGACCCACCCATTGCCCCTCCCCAACTACCAAACACGAAACAGAGCTAAGCTCAGTGACCGGAGTAATTGCAGAGAAGGCCTCTACTCCCTACACAGGTTTATAACTAAATCTGTTAGCATTCCTGAGTCATTTTCTTCACTAAGTGAAGTGCCCAAGTTGCAGGAGAACAAGCAGATGTGCTGGAATGGGGAGCTGGAAAAGGAGGAACAGTTAAATTGTCGGTGGCAAGAAGCCGCTGTGGAGTGCACATTCATAGCGTGCTGGTACTTGTAGATGCACTGAACAACACATGGCCCTCAGTGGCCAAAACCATATCCCCAGCAGTCTCCGAAGGCACATTGTTGTGGTTTATGACCCTGCAGTTGGAGTGTGTAACTGATGATGGAGCAGATGCTGTGCTCCACGTACGAGGTGCCATTGGCTAGGGTCAGTGCTCTGTATTGCCAAACTGAAACCTCAGGTTTGGATCAGCCACGCTCTACTTTCTGTGCCTAAGGACAGTAGTCCTCTTTTATTGCTGACCCCATTCTTGCTCTTCTGCCTGTCAGACTGTGCATGTGAGACACAATCTATGTAAAAGTGTAGAGGACGCTGTTACTGTTCACTGGTGCTCTACTGAAACTCTGCTTGGGATAAGGGCACGCTGTGCAAAAGTCTGCACCAACAAATGCTAAAAAAAAATGTGTCGCAGGTACTTTGCAATCTAAAGTGACAGAAGTGGGCAAAGCCGGAAAACAAGGAGAGATTACCACATACCAGGAAGTTTTTAGGACCATAATACACTTACTTGTTCCCTTTTCTCCTTGGACATTTACAGGAGACAAGTGCCAAGGTAGGAGCAGAGAGGAAATCCGTGACATATGATTTGACACGTTACATGGATTTCATATACTTAAATATTCTTTACAGCTCCCTCAGTCTGGGACAAAGACTCATATTCTGATTTTTGAACCAGCAAGCCAGAGAAATACTTCTTGAAAATGAACAATAAACATTTTTCTTACACATAGCTGACTTTTATTTTAATGCCAATTTTTATTTTATTCTTTTACTAAAATCAGACGTTTAAACTAAAATGATTTCTATTAAAAAATGGAACTTTTCTTTGCAAAGTTACAAAAATTCCCTTATAAATCTTGTGCAACAAGGGATTTGCCCCCAACTCTCTTTTTCCTTTTTGCAAACTGCTTTGCTGGTTGACAGACACTGGATTTTCCAATAGAAAAAAGTTTTGCTGAAAAATTCCCATCAAGTTTCTCTTTATATATTATATGCATTTTTTGAAAATGTACTACATATGAGGAAAAAAAAAATCAGTTAAACCATTTTTAGTTATTCAAATTCTTGTGGAGAGATGGGATATGTCCGTGTTGTTTTGAACTGTTTCCATGAACTCTTCTAAGAATGGATCTATCTCAGTCATTGTTACAGAAATCTAATATAGTTCTTCAATATTTTTACTGTAGATCCCCTTCTCCTTCTGGGCCTTGCCCCTCTCTCTTCCCCTTTCACCTATCCCCTGCAGTATTAAGCCTCTACCAGACAGCAGGCTCCTTAGGGCATGACCCTGTTGTGCTGTAATTGACCATGAATGTCACGTGTGTATAATATGGTGCTTTGCAGTTTTGTGTTCTGCTCCCTGTGGGAAGTTATGAAAAAGCCAGATGGAGCCAGAAAGTGCGCAACTCTGTCTCAGTTTATTTGTCCTGGTGTGACTTTCTGTCTTTAGCTGAATTACTTCCACATTGCATCAGTACAAGGGTCAGCAGATTCCAAGTGTAAAGTAGCCAAGAGCCTGATGTTGTTCTTGTTGCTGCCAATGGCAGAAATTCCTCTCTTTTTCTAGCAATAAGGTTTGACCCAGTTAGAAGTAAATAGAATAAGTAGCCCAGTTTGGCATGTAGTTTCTGAGTTACCCTCATGAAACTTTTTTCAGTCGTTAGCAACAGAATACACCAAAACAAGATCTCCCTCCTCACCACCACCATTCCTGATGTCCTTGAGCCCAAGTCCTAGAAGAACCCAGTATGTTTGCTGTTGACAGTAGCACTCCTTGCTGCTAGGGGCAGAATTTCCTTCCCACTGAATCCCACACCGACCTCTGTCACCTGCTGGATGCCATTGTGTTACTTGGCTTTATATTATCAATAAGGTGCCCCCATCAACACCCAAAAAGTTGCTGGCTCTATGACATGGTTTAACACTCTCTACCAGAATCATTTCACACAAAATGAGGGTGGCAAAGAAGGTTGTGTTCAGCACGGGTGGTGAAAAGGCATGTCCACAGATCGTGGGTAATAGCATGGAGATGTGCAGTGGATGTTTATAAAGTGGTTCCTTTTTGACCTGCTTTGAAGATCTGTATATATACAGCAAGTGCCAGTCGTGATGCAACCTCAGGCTGCCGCTAGCCTGTCACATGAGAGGAGCCGTGAGTACGGGTAGCAGCATGCTGAGTGCGTGACCGGGCCTGTCAGGCTGGGGCTGATGACATTACCGAACAAGTTCAACCTGTTCATGGTTTCTCAGCACCCCAGATTATAATTATTCCTCATTATTTTGCACATTTGTCATATCTTTGGGTCTTGTCCAGGGAACCTTTGTGCTAGGCCACGTTTAAACACACAGACAAGCACATTTCCTCTCTCTGAGATTTTTCCATCTGATCATATTAGTCCTGGATTTGCTTTTGTTACTGGTACCAGCAGGAACTCTGGAGCGCTCTGCCGGCTTTTCCAGTGGCTCTGAAATCCGGAGACACAAATCCCTGCAGTGTCATGCTGAGCTGGGGCTCGCTCAATTGATGGTCTCTTTGTTCCTGAGCTAAGGATTGGCCTTGCATATTCATCCTGCACAGCACCGGCCTCTCTTCTGTTTTGACAACTGCCTGGGGACATTCGCTGTGCAAGAGGCCTCCATGTTCAAAAACTCATCAGGGGTGGACTGTCTGGCTGCAGTTCTTTCATCTGTCTGATGAGGATTTGGAAAAGGAACTTTAAAGTGTATGTTTTTATGGCAGGTGAATGCTCTGTCTTGCATGTAGGTGCAAGTATTCAAGGATGAAGGATACACAGTGCTACAGACCCCAGATGTAACCTTTTTTTCGTTGTCAAATTTAGCTTGCTTTTTCCTTCAGAAAACTGAGGTAAAAGGAGTTACAAAAGAAGCCATGCAAGGAAGTGAAATGCTGCTGTCATGAGGCTGTCACTAGTTTGGGCTGGCAGCTGGCATGTATTTCTACTGCGGTTACTCTGCCCCATCACATTGCACATGCTCTTTGTCTTGTGGTTGTAAAAGGCATTTCTGTGACATCCAGTGTTCATCACATCTACATCCCATGTGCAGTCAAAGGCTACGTGTAACGAGAAGCTGTGCAAGGAATTTGGATTCTGAATGTCAGGATTATGTTTGCACCTACTGAGAGGTTTATGCGGCGTTCATGGACAAGCCATTTCGTTTCTTCTGTGTTCATGGACATGGACTCATTTTTCTTTGTTTGAAAAGTGAGTGTAGCTATGGGTGACATAAGCCACTGACCTGGCTGATACTTGCAGAACACTAATGACCTTCACTGATGTGTTCCATGTTAGCAGGAAGAGAAGAGAAACAAGTAAGCGCATCATTGTTAATGCACAGCAGGGAGTCAGTTTGAGTTACAATGCCCAAGTGTTCAGAGGAAATTGTTCAGACATTAGAAAATAATTTTTTACAGGGATAATATTAAAATGGATCATTCCTTATCTGTTGTTTGAGACATTACAAGTGGCAAATAGGAAGGTTCAGGAGGGAGCTATGCAGGACGAGACAAGATGCTCTTCTAATAATCAGTTAGAAATTAAGTTGCAGTCACCGCAGAGATGACCGTTGTATCCTGGTAAACAGAGGCTAAGTGTTACACCTTTAGAGTAAACGACAGAATGATTTTGCTGACAAAATGATGATGCTTCTTGAACTTCATTCCATTTTTGTCTTTTAATGTCTTTATAAACCAGCTGATCTGGAAGAAACTGTATGAAGGCAGGCACTGCTTCCCCAGGCACGTGTGCACACATGCACACCGACCCACAGCCTAGCTCACATCCAGATCCCTGGAGCTCGTCTATATTCTTGGCTTAAAAATAACACAATATAAGCAGAAGCCTGGGTGTTGTCTTCAGAAGCATAGTTGTTTCTATGGCTTTCATAAAGGACCATTCCCATCCTTTGCCCCTAGAGCCCTTTGCCAAAAAGCAGTGCTCCAGGTGTTTGTTGGGAGCTGAAGGTGTCAGTGGAAGAGCACTCCAGCTCTCTGTGTGGTCCCAGCACCCGGACTACTCAGCAGCAGCAGCCTCTGAGTGTCTGTTCCCTTTATCAGAGTTCATCCAGACGGTGATTCAGTTTAATCGTTACACAGATCCATCTTTGCTAGGCGCCTGCTGATAGAAAGTACTGAATGTGCCCCTGGCTGGGGGGTGCCCACTGGGATCCTTAAACAAGAATGGAATGAAACTAAGGAAAAACAATAGGATTATTAGAGGTGATGTATGCCTCTGGTGTGTGCATGCCTGTTTTTTTAAATCTAATTATATACACATATATTAAAATCATGGCATTGTATTTTACAATTTTACACAGAGAAAGTTCTTGGAATCCAGTCTCTGGCATTATCAGTTCCTGTTTTCAGTCACACAGCCTCTTACCTGGTGCCTCACTGCGGTGTTGTTTAGACCTACCAAGCCCTGGTGTAGCACCAGGCATGGGCAGAGCACTCCCCAGCCTCCTGCACCCTCACAAGCCCCACTTGTCTCACCTTTGTTCAGGTATCAGAAGTGACATAGCCCACCCTCCTTGCTTGACCTTGTTTATAGTCTTTTCTGGCGACTGTTTATTTTCATCTGGGCAGTGGCAGAAAAGGGAGTTTGGTTGTGTTGTTAATTTTGTAGTTAGAGTGCTTCTGGACTGATTTGGAAAAATGCTGTCTTCGGCGCTTGGCCCCACTCCAGCTGCCTGTCTCATGGATAGATGATCTGTTGAGAGAAACGTCTTATCAGATATTCTCTACATCCACACTTTCCCTTTTCAAAACTCAAAAATCCATCCATATGGATTGTTTGATTGAGAACATTATCAGTAGGGTAATTTGGTATTCAAAGTTTTTCATTAGTGGGAATGAATCATGCCAGAGTATGATTTTGATCTGGCATGAATCAATCATGAGTGAATCATGCCAGAGTCTGCCGTAAGATCACAGATAAAATGCATCATGCTCCCGTTGCATGTATCTGAAAGGGATAAAGGAAAAAAAAAAAAATCAGTTAAAGGCCATGCAGGGGATTAAATACGGATACCCAGTGTTATAACAGTTGAGGATCATTTCTAAATACAAGGTAGTGGGAAGTGTGTCTAGAAAATCCTCCTGTCTGCATGCAGTTTTGTATGTTTGCTGTTTGTCTGTGCACACAGAATGCATCCCTGTCTTCCTCTGGAGTTTGCTGACAACTGTTCTTTGCCTACAGTAGTGAGCGGAGTCTGGCACTGCTCTTTATGATTCTTACATTTTATTTCTTTGAATTTGTTTTTAAATTTCCACTCACATCTTTCAAGAAGGAATAGCAAATTGTTCTATAAAACAAACACGACAGAATAAAATGGTTAGTTACACACAGGTGAAAAGATGTTTTTTTCAAAGAAATGGTAAGTAAAGTTTTTTGACAATACCTACATGACCAAGAAGGTTAATTTCCACTTTCAAAATTGGCACGATCTTTGGGACATTTTTCCAATTGAGTACCAGTGGAAAAGCATTCCCAAAGATGCAATCCAGAACACTGAGCTGTCTCCTCTGCAGTGGAAATGGTCTTTATGATTTTGGTTGCAGATTGTAGAGATTTCTTAATAAATTTACATGTTTTGTTTGCATTTTTTTAAAAGGCTGGGATGCCATCATGGATTGGAAAGATGTCTTATCAGGAGGGGAAAAACAAAGAATGGGCATGGCTCGGATGTTTTACCATAAGTAAGCATTTTGATTTGTTCTTTAAGTAGCATCTGAAAATGAGGAAGTGTTTTGCAGGTTTCCTGTAATAGTTTGAGCTGTAGTAGACTGTAATCTCCATGCAATATGCACTACTGCTGTATGGTTGTATAGGACCTCAGATCTTGTCGTTTACGCATACAAGCTCTCCTTTTAGTTTGGGCAGTGCCTCTTCAGCTTTGCTTTTGGTGACATACCATTACATTTTCCAGATGTTCCTTTCTTTAGCATCTCGGGCACTAACATCTTCCCTGCTTCTGTCCTGTAAATATTGCAGAGGTCCAGTGGACTGTTGTAGAGGATACGGGAGTTGGAAACTTTGATTTTGGAGACTGCAGGTACTGCAAAGGCAGCTCAGTCCATACACAGCAGTGGATAGAAACTTCCTGAGTTGGCTGTAGTTATGGCATGACTTAATGGCAGGGCAGAATAATACTAGGTCAGACTAGAACACAGAAGTTGGATCACTGTGTATGCAGATGGACCAGGAAATAAAACCCACTTTTCTTGGAAGCCAGGCCTGCACCTGAATAATGCATGGAACTTTATGTTATTGCTAGCCAGCTTCCAGCTGTGGGTGAGAGACAGCTGTCTGGCAAAAATAGGTTTCTGCTTTCTGTTGTTCTTTTAATTAAACATCATACATGGGAATACCATCCAAAACTTAGAAGAATAATGTTCCTTATCTGCTTTTCAAAGGCCAAAATATGCATTGCTGGACGAATGCACGAGTGCTGTAAGCATTGATGTTGAAGGAAAGATATTTCAAGCTGCAAAAGCCGCTGGGATATCCCTGCTTTCTATAACACATAGACCTTCTCTTTGGTAAGTACGTTCAGGAATTTATCATGGTCCTTGCTTTCTGACAGGCGGCGAATTGGACTTTATTCTTTGTACTAGGATAGTTACTTAATCAGTATCTACTGTACTTTCTAGGATAACTTGTCTACAATAGTAGCAAGGTAAATACATTTTACATTGATTTTTTTTTTCATTCTCTGGCATTCCTTTCTTTTTAAATGTGTTTCGGTTATTAACTATTAATAGCAACATGCAGGTATCTAAGAGGCAATAAATTAGTCCACCACACCACAGCCACAACAGATATCCCCAGATTATTCTGTGAAGGTGACAAGATACATGAGCTGTCCTGGGCAAGTTTCCCAATGCTTGGGAGAAGATGGGAAACATAGCAAGTGGTTAAACTACTCTTTGTTCTTCTGTAGGAATAGTACATCTAGAATTTTAACTTCAGTTATGTCCTCTATCTGCAGCATTGTGAGCTTTCAAAATTTGATTGTCTATTAAAAAAAGAAATACTGGAATTCTGAAAAACATCATTCTAATGAGGGAGTACTAAATATGGAAGAGTCTCTCAAAGCTAATAAATGTAGTTACTGAATACATAAAACCACCAAATACTTTGAAGGTCAAAAGAAGATCGAGAAGGTGCAAGCTGACATTAGCAGAGACTCGTCGTTCTGAACTCCTTGATCTCTACTGTCAGGTTGTTTGCTCTTTTTAAACTGATGACAAAAAGTCCATTACCAGTCTGTTGCCACGAAGGAAACAAATTGTATTGGTGTCTGCTTCTCTGATTCCCCAGCATTCTCCCTTCCTCTGTGGAGACAGTGACAGTGGAAATGTCTTCTGTTGGATCAGGACCTAAATGTTAAGAAAAAAAATGAGTATTCTGATACGGAAAAAAAAAGTCACATAGACATTTGTTTTGAAAATCATTTAAATTGTAGTTAAAAACAAAAGTAGTAGTTAATTTTTTTTTTTTAAGCTTGGCATTATTTTTAAATCACTGCTCAGGAAAACAGGTATCTGAGAGTATCCCACCAAAGAGGAAGAGGAATTTCTGCAAAAGAACTTGTGAGAAAGACCACCTGAGTTCAGTTTCCTACTGACATTTCCTGCTTTCTAGTGCTAGTGCTACTCAGAAAGATATGGAACTGTTCTTGTAACTTCCACAGTATTACTGAAATTATCATAAATCTAGTGATTTGTGAGGAGTAAACAGAAGTGCTGAGTGTTCAGAAATACGCATCAAATGCCTTTAACTTGGGTATGCTTCTGCAGGGACTGTACTGTGCAGACAGAGAACAAGTTCGCATGCTATTTTCTCCTCCTCAAGATTATACCAAGAAATATTTGCTATTTTAACCAAAATATTGGATACTTTTCTAGACCACAAACATTGGATGTCTCAATCAGCTATCACCTTCCTGATTTTGGAGGGTTTTGGTGGGCAAAAAATAGGGGCATAGATTAAGCATTTGATGTCACAAAGGATAATATGCAGGAAGTGAGGAATATAAGCCTGGAGTTGAATCTTTTGAATCCCATGTCATAAGCTATTGAGTTTATTAAACTGTCACATTCCCTGGATGGGATTTATAATCACTGTTTCATGATGGATCTCATCTTCTATAATTTATAGTGATAAATGACACAGTCATACCAGCAGCTCTGAGGGAACTCTCTGCTCTTCTTCTTGCACCTCCTGATTAATGCCTTGTCAGGTCCTGACAGACTCCACATGTACACCTTTGAATATTTTCAGTGCACACACCCTGACACTCACTGAAAGATCTGGGACTCCTACACAGACTTTTTTATTTTGGCCCCTTGCAAACTGAACCATGTTTTAATAAGACTGGAGGTTTCTTCAGCCAACCTTATAGGATGGAGGGGAACAAATTGAGGTGCAGTGTGAACAAAGTGGAGTTTTATCAGTAGCATTAGGTGCACTGTGCCTGCCTGAATGTATTTTCTACTGAGTTAAAAAGTATCTCAAAACCCAAGGTAAATAAACTGGAGGAGAAGGGAGCTTTGTCTGCTGCTCCTCTTCAGGCTCCTGGAGAAAGGGGAGTTTGACGGAGTTGCAGTGGAGCAACTGCAGCCACAGACAGTGTTTCTACAATGGAGGCGGAGGGAGGGAGGCCACCACCTCGACCAGGGACAGCAGACCACGCTGAGGACCCTCCGCAACCCTGCCGCCTGCTCCTGCCAGCGTCGCTGCTGGTGATGGGCTGCTCGAGGGAATGACCGGCCCGGCCGGGGAGCTCACACTGGTGCTGACAGCTTAACAGCTGGCACCCTGTGGCCAGATTTCACCAGAGGTGCTGATGGCCTAGGCAGGTCCTGGTGGTAGGCCTTGAAATACTCAAATCCCAATACCCCAGTCCCAAGAGTGTACTGGGATTATGAGTCACTGAAAAAAAGTCTTACCCAGTGACCCAAAACTGGACGACCCTCAACTTCTGAGGGGCACCACTGAAAAGAAATACAGGCGTCCATATTTGCGTGCAAAAATGAACCATCTGTTCCCTGTGCCATTATTAATGTTTTCATTTCTACTGCAGGAAGTACCACACTCACTTGCTGCAGTTTGATGGACAAGGTGGCTGGCGTTTCGAGCAGCTGGACACCGCTATCCGTTTGTCACTGAGTGAGGAAAAACAGAGACTGGAATCCCAACTTGCAGGAATCCCTAAAATGCAGCAGAGACTGAATGAACTGTGTAAAATCTTGGGGGAAGACTCAGTGCTTAAAACAATGGACAAAGAGGAATAAATAATTTATGTTTTATGTTTTTAAAAGTATTTTTTTAGTTATAAGCATTACAAATTCAGCCATTATCCTTTGCATGCATTGTGATAGAGGCTTAGAGCATAGAGAAACACAGCCAGCAAAAAACTAATGCTCTGAATGCTCTGTAAGACTTTAGTGTTTTAGTATTAAGGAAGAAAGTGGTTGAACTGTGAAAAGAAAATAAGCAAGCGCACAGAGTATAAGATTAGTCATTGCAGCTTATGTTAATTCCTAGTGAAAGCCCAATTCACTGCAAAAAAACTACCGACACACTTGGGTTTTGTAGGGGAATTTTTGCCCGAGACTTGGCCTGCAGAATGTGCTCTTGTACCAGGTCACTGTGTGCGTATGACATGCCTGCTACGCAGAGCAAACCTGGCATGAAACTCAGGCATGGAGCACGGCAGAGGCAGCATCTGGGTGAGTATGCAAATGCATGCAAAAATCTCATTTGGGTATAAGAAACATTCTTTCAGCCCGTGTAAAACCAAACCCTAGTTCCACTATGGAATTGCATACGCACCTTTACCTGCGTTTCCATTGGAAATAGCGTAATAGACTGACCAGAAGACAACTGTCCAAGCACCCTCGCGACAGAGAAATAGGGATAGAGCTAAAAATGTAAAATGCTCGTGCTGTACTTTATGCCATTCTGCATAGCTTCAGAGGCTCTTTGCCCTTCATGATCCATCAGTTCCTTCGGGGGATTATTTATGTCCCCTGTTAGTAGCCTCTGTGGCGGGGGGTGGAGCACTGGGCCTGGCATCAAGTGACTTAGTTTCCACTTGACTAAGCCATTCATCTGCTCCATGGGTCTGATCCAGCCGGCGTCCATCTCTGACCCAGTTCCTCCCTTGGTAAATCACAATATAGACACTTGCTTGTTCCACGAGACGCGTTGTGATGGGAAGGACTGTCGGAGAGGAAAATGTTGGCTTCTGACAATACACTGAATTCTCAGGCAGGGCTGTCCTGCCTGTTAAAATGCTCAGCACTTACAAAAGTCTGTGAAAAGTTAGAGCGTTCTGTAACCACTAATTAATATGCCTGCCATGTTTTGGTAGAATGTCTGAGCGCTGCCCTCCCCATGAGCAAACGCACCAGTTAACAGCTTTGCTTTCGGATGCGCTCACTGCTTGTCCCTGCTGCACTTCAGGTCGGTAGGAACCCGGTCCCCACTCAGTCAGGAGGTGCTTTAAACAGAAACCCCTAAGACAGTGCTGGCCTCAAGGCCTTGCCAGAGACCAAACACAGTGAACTCTGGTTCAGAAATAAAGATGGGAATGTATTTAAGAGCTCCTGATCGGCTCTCCGTGACTGCATGTACTCTGCAAATGGGCAGCTGGGGAGCAAAGGCCCAGGAGGATCAAGCAGCTTTGCAGACGGGTAAATGAGCCTTAACTGAGATGTAGCAATCCTGAAGTTTGTTGGTTCTGTTTTTCCTAGAAAAAGTGTGATTCCTTAGAAGATTTCTGTCTGCGCTGCTTAGTCTGGGGAGGGGCAATGCATAAGGTGTTAGGAACTGTTAAGAGGGGAGAAATATTTTGGGGATATTTGCTGAACTGGCATGTTTGAGCACCCTAAAGTCAATATAAACTGTTCCCTTTTACTGATCGCTTCAAGAACCAGGGGAAGGTGAATTAACTCCACCTGCCAAATCCCGGTCCAGTGCACTGACCATTAGCCCATCTTCCTTCTCACTGTGCTCGTCTTGCTGCTCTTCCAGAGCTCCTGTGGCACTTGCACCAGAAGATGGAATAAGTCTGCTCGCTGTCCTGCTCCTCCAGAGTCTGTGGCTTGAACGTAACCCTGTACTTGTCCTGGTGACAACAGTTTGTTCCTCTCATTAGTTTTCTCCGTAGAGTTCCCTGGGACATCTCACTGACGCCGAAAGGAATGTTCTTGGGAACTCTTGAAAGGGATGAGAAATTAAGGTTCAAGATAATGAGATGTTGTGTTATAAAGTGCAGACTGGAGGTCACTGCTGTGGTGGATGACATGTGCACGCATTTTAATTTGCAAGTGCCTCTGCTTGTCCCTCTCCCTGAAGGTGAGCTTTCCTCTGTCTCATCTTCAAAGAAAAATTCAGAACTGCTGAGGAAAAAGAGAAGTCAGCCAAGAATCTGTTCTCGGTGAGCATAAATGCGGTGACTGATGATTGTAAGGGCTTGTGCGTTTCTGAGTTACATTTCTCTGCGATGGTGACGGATCACGCATGCCCCTTACGCGTGCCCTCGTCCCAGCTAGTGTCCTGCTAGCACAAAGCAGCCACAAAGCCACCTTCCCACAAGCCTCTCCCAAGGCAGGAGGTGGAGGAAGGAGCATTAATTAAGTGTTCCCTGCCCCCCCGTCAAGCACTTTACCGTGTGGCTGGGAGCCAGACCAGGATTGTCCGGTTCCTGCATGAGGAGGACACTGAAAAGTGCTGAACAATTGGCCCGATTCAGCACAGCTCCAGGCACGGCCCTGCGTGCTCCCAGCCTCCCCCCAAAGCTCTGCCGTGGCGTTGAACTTGCTGGGAGCTGTTACGGGCAGGTGCAGCGCCTGAAATCTGCTGTGCTGCCTCGCGGGGATGGAAGCTGGCCATCCCTCACGGCACAACAGAAACAGCCTCTGCGGAAACCCTGTTTAGAAGAAGGAAGTTTGTTGCTGTTTCTTAAAATGAGATTCTGCATAAGACGTACAAAAAGATACCTAAGTTACTGGTGAAATTGTAATGAAAGTTGAAATCACGCCGGAATCAGTGTGTTAGTATTTTCCTTGGAGTTTGATATGTATTTCTTGGATCCAGTAATAGACTTAACCATTCCCATTCGGTAATAGAGTGTGAAATACCCTAGCACCTCACTCTGCTATTTACGTTCTTGTAGGCGTGACAGGAACGATAGAGGCTGGTACCAGAAGCCCTTCTCTACATACGAACTTTCTGAGTAATACTGAGCCAGTTTTAGAAGGAATTTCTGTATCAGTAGCTCATTCTTTTTAAAGTTATTTTTGGGGCTGGAAGAGCAGCTGCCCTAGAGATTTTCTCTGCAAACTCTCTGAGTTGTTCCAAGGGCTAATTGAGTCGGGTGTCACCGGTTCTGTTTCTGGAGAGTTTTACCTCTGGTGCAACACTGGGCACAAGCCAGCTGGCTTTATGCTGCTTCAGACCCAGCTGGGAAAGCACGAGCAGAGATGCCCGCTCCCCACTCGAATAGCTCAGGGAGATGCTGTTCTGGAGCCGAGGCACTGGGAGCACTTGGTCCTGGCAGTGTGAGAGGGTCGGAGCAGGGCAGGACACCTTGGTGGAATCCTGTTTCATCGCACAGTGAGGGCTGTTCATCAGTGTTCATCCACTGCTGGCCTTCAAGAGCTGTGACTCCGCAGGGTGACGGGGGAGCAACTTTTTGACCTTCCTGCTGCCTGTCATATCCAGCTGGGGCTAGCCAGATCCAGCTCACAGTGTCACGGCTCTAGGCATTCATGGCTGGATGCTGCAAAGCCTGTGAGCACCCTCTCATCCCCCGGGACTCAGGGCAGACTGGACTTGCCTGAGCCTACAACCTGGAGGAGTACAGGTGCTGAGCAAAATTCATACCACTCTCAGGCATGGAGTAACTACAGTAACAACGTGAGGTATCCCCGTCAGTTCGCTCAGATCGCGTTAGGGTTTTTTGCAAGAGTCTTCAGAACGGGAGGAAACTTTTGCTTCTTTGTTTGTTTTTGTGGGATTTCAGTATTTTAACCTGTGAGGAGTTTGTTTTTCACCTACTTTTGGGGCCAGACTCGTTCCTGTTTTAGACTTAGAAGCCCTCCTGCAGGATAGAAATCTCCAAGTGTCCTTGAAAGGATTTTTTTTAAACCGGTGGGATTTGCATTTGAGGAATGTAGGACTGGGTATTCAATGGCATATTTTGGGGAAAGTTGCAATAAAAATTGTATCCTAAAGCAAATGGACACATCTACAGCCCCCTCAATGTCTCTGAATGATGGTAGTGCATGTCAAGGTCAACTTTACGAGCCTGCGATCAGAGATTTCAATCGTATGTAGAATGACATCCCCCTACTGAGCTGTTCATGAGGCTTAAGAGAACTGAACTGCTACTCGAATGTGTCTTTGTCTTGTTTATGTTTGGTATTAATGCCTTTTAAGAGCAGACAATTTATAAAGCAATAAATTATGCTTTACAGCTGTAATTTATTCCAACCTCAAATAAAACATGTGGCATTTACTTTGAGTTTACGGAGTTCGTCGTGAGTCATACGCAAAGCAGTCAGGACCTGCCTGGGAGCCCCTTCCCATCCTTCCTTTCTGTGGGGGAGTAGGAAAGCCGGGGTGGATGTTGCGTGTTTGCAAGTCACGGCAAGCGTTTCATTTCTCGGCCAGGCCGGCGTCAAAGGCTGCTGTGAGGTTTCTCATGTCCCGTGCCCATCCACCTCGGCGTGGACCTGATGGGTGACAGGAGGGTGGCAAAAGCTGTCGCGACTTGTTGGGGAGTTCTGCAGGGGGGCTGGGCACCGAGCTGTGTGCCAGGGGATGGGTCGGCAGCATCACTCTCGCAGGTTGTTATCATGAGCTTTGTAAGATAATGTTCCACATAAAGCATCAAGGGCACAGATCTTAGAAGCGAGTGCCCATGTTAGTCTAGAATAGCAGAGGTTCCTTTTTTTCCTTAGAGATTAAGATCCAAAAATACAGTCTCTGGAACAACAGACTACCAGGATTATGAGGACCCTAGGGGCACTGGTCGACTTCTTAGCAACCAGAGCTGGCTTGTGTCTCGCCACATCCCAGCTGCGTGGCTGGGGATGATGAGGTGCCCTGAGGTGCTACAGGACCTGGGGTATGCAGCTGAGGAGCCCACGGCGACGGTGGTCACCTGAGAGCTAGATCCTCCTGAGTGACTGCAGGCCTGTCCCCTGTGCCTCCCTTCCAGCACCAACAGAGAGCAAAGTCCAGGACACAGACCATGAGAAGGGCGTTTCTGGGTGTCTCCGGGAAGCTGTAGGACCATGCTGGAGCTAGACCAGGAGGAGACAGGCGATATTGTAGTGAGGGAGGTGAGCTGGGAGCTACAAGGCTACACTTGAGTTACACCTTTTTTGGTAAGAGGTGCTTTGGGGTCTCTTTTTTTTTTTTGATCAGGCCACCGGACCACTGGTGCCGTGTGCTCGCTGTGAAGTGCTGCAGCCCTAAGCCCCTGCTCAAGGGTGAAGCGTCCCCAGAAGAGACTCATGTCACAGGGACAACATGGACTTGGGAAATACTCAGAGCAGAGGTGTTCAAAGGCTTCCCACAGGTGAGATTTTCTAGTAAGTGGGGATTATCTGGAAGAACACCTTACGCTGCCTCTCTGTGGCCTTATTTCTGATTATGGCTCATTCTGCAGCACCTGCTTTTTAGATGAGTGTCTTTAATCTTACCTAGTGAGACCATCCCTGAGAGGGTAACAGTGACGTATTAAAATTACTGCACCCACCCAGTGCAAGTTGGGTGTGTATGAACAATCGATTTTTAAAGAAACCAAAATAAAATACACACTGTACTTCTAATATTTTTGTCCTTTGTGTCTCAGTTGAAATGTTCTTCAGTTTTAGACACACTGCTATGAACGCATGAAATTTATGACAGACTTCTCCAGCAGTTGGTGTTTCCTGTGCCGGTGTGTTTGGAGATCTCTATCTTTATTATAGAGGTTGCGCTGCCTTCCTTCCCACCCCCTTGGCTCGCTTTCTGTCCCCGCCGGGATGGGTGCAGGGCTGAGACACCCGGGTGCTGGTGCCTCCCCCTGGGAAACGCACTGTACAAACACGCGTGTGAGCAGGTGAAGTCCCTGAGCATCGCATGGCCAGGCCTCGCAGCTGCTTCCCAGCAAGACAGGCAGCATTCTCCTGGGCTGGCACCGCCGAGGCTCTGCCTCCGATGGCAGGGGATGGAAGAGAGAGGGCGGGGTGGTGGGTGCTGTCAAATGCATCTGCTTTTTTTTATAGGTACTCAGCAAACACTTTTAGGAAAAGTCTTACGAAATAATGTCTGCACAACTGAAATGATCAGCAGCTAACAAGGCAGTAATGCGAGGTACTAAAGTGCAACAAGTAGTCATAAAACTGGGCTTTGCTAGATGTATGCTTCCAATAACGGGACATTCTTGCACTGAGCAAAAACATTTCTGTAACAGTTTGTACCTGAAGTGCCCGGGTGGTTTAAAAGTTACGCAGCTCGTACTTGTGAAAAACAAATGATCCTCTCTTAATCCTAGGAAGTCGTCATCAGAAATTGCCTTTCATAATGTCCTTTGGAGTATTTCTAGGTAACCCGTAAATATAATCAATTCTTAAATAATGACCTGCCTTGTCTGACCTCCACTATTTAACCAAAATCCCTTTACATCCAGCATGAAATGGCAGCCACAGAAGCAAAATTACGAAGATCCCCATTTCCTTGCTAGTGCAAAACGAGCATACAAGGAGCTGCTCTTACAGTCTTGTTAGCCTATTTTTATACTGTAATCATGTTACAGAGTATTCAGCCCCTGTCTAATCGCTAATCTTCACTTATGCATGTGCCATATGGCTCATTGCTGAGCATCAGAGGATGAGGACTCTTTATTAGACTCTTCTTGTTATTATGAGTGGGAAAAAAAGCAATTAATGCATTTCATGCAAAGATGAAAGGGGAGGCAAGGCATGCTGGCCTGGGAGAACGACTGTGCTTCCTTTGTAAGGACTAACTTCCAGGAACTTCTGAAGGGACGTTCATCTCCTCTTTCAAGTCATGGACTGAAAACTGCTTCTCTGGGAGAGGTTTTAATTAACGACTAGGAAAAAACCCCTGGTGGCACCATCAGTTTTAAAGGTATTAAAAAGTGTCTGTTTCTTAAAAACGAGCCTGCTCGATGTTCCTTTAATCAATCCGATCTGGCTTTGTCAGTCTCCTGTGACCTGCTCGCTCTGCTCCGAGGCTGAGCTGCTCGGCGAGGATGGAGCCCCAGCTCCTTCCAGGACACCACCAAAGTGCCTGTGCCTCCATCCCACTGTGTGCCTCTGCGAAACACAACGTTACTGCACCGGCATGGGCTTTCCACACCCCTTCCCCTCCATCTAAGATTAGTTCCTAAAAAATAATCTTCTCACTCTCCTGTCTTTAAGTCCTCTTCCGCCTGTCAAAGTTTCCAGGGGAGGCTGGAGTTCCCAGGAGCACCTGAAAGACCAAATGGATCAAATGAGCCAAACCATGCTCTTCCCTAGGACATAGTTCAGGGAGTGTATCATCACATACCTGCCTAGCCTGCCATGAAGTCTGAGGCCACGCTCAAAGTGGTTTAGGTTGTTTTGTTAAAGCCATGCTGGAAGACGTGTGTTTGCTAATTCAGAGCCTTACGTTGCTGCAAAAGGCATAAATGAGGTGCAGAAGCTGGCAAACTCAGGCTCGAATGAAGCCAAGACAGGTTTTGCTTCTGATGGGTTCTGGGGTGCAACTACCTGTTTGGCACGGGGCGTTGGTCGATGGCATCTATGGCTTGTGTTAGGCTTGCCAGAACAGCCCCTCCTGGCCACCGGCTGATGATGAAAGCAGGAACTCTCCTGTGCAGTGTCCCGTGCTTTCATGGACAACTCAGCCAGCACGCTGAGCTCCCCTCCACAGAAAAGCTGCTTCTGAGTCTGGGAGGAAAGGCCTGAAGACCAGGAGCCTTGAAGGACAAGTCTTTCCCGCTATTTTCCTGCATTTGTAGGTGGGCAAGTGCAGACAGACCCAAGCACCCGTGAAGGCACGTTTGGCCAGCATTGCCCACCTCGCACGGGCACCTCCTCACGCACGAGCTGCCCTGCCTTGCCCCTGCCAGGCTGAACACAGCGCGGGGCTGCCCTAAGGCTGCCTGCGGATCCCGTGCCGGCGTGGAGCACGGGCAGAAGACCTCTGTGGCTGCATCCACCTGCCCAAACAGGCCTTGAACTGGCCATAATCTGGGTTTGTGCTCTAATCCCGCCTGACTCTCAATGTCTGTTCAAGTTCTTTTTGATTCCCTGTGGGTGGAGGCAGCAGAGGCACGGCTGCACGCTCCCCTGAAGAATGAGGTGTGTGAGCAGAAACTATTTGTTTTGTTGCACCTGAAGTTGAATCCTCATCCACAGCAGGCTCTGGTGAGGGCGGTAACACAGCTCTGCTGCCTGCTGTGCAGACATTACGGTCTTAAAATGCACCTCGTGAGCGTGCAGGAGAGCTCCAGAGCGGGGAGAGCTCTTCATCATCTGCGTCTTGCCTCACTTACCTCAATCGCTTTCTCCTGCAGCTGGCTGAGCACCAGATTCAGGCACAAATACAGGAGATTTGTGCAGTTTTATAGGCTCAGATTTCCTGTTCCAAGTGTAGCGTTAAGCCTCGGGAATCCTGTTCGGAAAGTGCTGCTAAAACTCCATTCCAGTGGGCTTTCTGGCTGGAAAGAAAGGTGACGCTGAGTTGAACGCCACGTTGAGTACTGGAGCCTAACTTGTTCCTGGTGAAACGCAGGGCATGTCAGGGACACTAAACAAAACAAATGTTGGGTCCATGAAGCTGGGAGTCGCCAGGCATCTCTACCTGTTCTTAAAAGGTTTCCTTAATGACGCTGATTAGATTATTAGAGAGGAGCCTGCAGGAGCCCATGTTACTCTGAGTTTGCAGACTCGTGTCAGCACAGCATTGCTGAGGTTTGCTCCCTTCGCGGGACAGCTGGAGTAATACTGTTGGCAAGCATCCTCTGTAAAGATTATTGATAGCGAGTGCATTCTGATGATGACATATGTGACTCCTTATGCTACTAGCGGGCTAAGAAATTGCCATTATTTTCAGGCCCAACACATAACAACTGCACTCATGGTCCTTAATGTTATGAAGGCACTTAAGAGTTAATTTTGCATGAATGTGATCTTAAGGTGCTCAGCAGCTTTTGGGAGTGACTGACTATGCAACACACCGTGGAATATATAATTGGTGAGAGTTAAAGTCACAAATATTCACAGATCTTAAATTCCTTTTCAGATTCTTTTCCCTATTGTTTGCATGCTGCATTACTTAATTGGAGCAGATCTGCATCTCGATCAGTGCTGCTCTGGGAAGGGCTCCCTAACCACAGCATTACCCAACAGTTTTGTGACTTTATCTCTGCCAGGCTGACGTTTTACTAGCTGAATACTCATCTGCCACACTTACGAAGCCTTCGGTGAAGATGATGTAAGCTTTGCAGGCGTAGATGAAAGCAGAATTGAATTTGGCCTTCAGTTATTCTTTGTTGTGTAGGACTGACATGACTGATAAGCTGAGGGGGGAAGAAAATATGGGGAATAAAATGAAACACATCTAAATTTTCTTCGAGTCAATTCTAGCACTCGAACCAGTGCTGTCTGCCTTTACAGAAACCAGTTGTAGTAGGCTGGGAAGTGCTCTCACGTTGCCTGGGGCGTCGCTTTGATCAAACCACCTCAGCTTGTCTCTCACAAAGCTTTCTTCATGCATCTGATATGGGATCCTGCCTGAGATAATGAATCACGATGCATTTAAAAGAAATTATAGGATTCACATCAAACTCTGCCTCTAATCCAAATCAGCACCCTGGTCAACCCTCCCGTGTGCCGTGCGGCGGGGCAGCAGCAGTCCCGGGCACTCGCTCACAGGCGAGAACCCACAAATGTAGGTCACTGCTGTCTGAGAGGCAGAGATTATATTTCAAGGTGCATTGCTCCCTCTAGTTTACGAGTTTAATTGAAGGGGTAGAAGACCTAAAATTAATTTTTAAACAACCTGACTGGAGGGCAAAAAATCATCTTAATTAAATCACATTCACTCTTCCTGTGATCCGGCAGGCAGATGGTGCTTCCCTCCTGCACTTTGAAGAGGTTCACCCAGAGAGGCTTCCAGACAAAGCAGATCTGAGACTGCCTGAGCTCACCTGCAGACAGGTTTCCACTGCAGGGATCACCGACAGTGCCTGTCTCTCCATGGACAGGGGAATTTCAAGGCAACAGGCAGGATGAGAGGGACATGCTCCCAGCCCTGTCCTTCTGTGAAGTACAGGGGGCAGATGATTTGGAAAATTGTAGGGGTCTTCCCCTTTGCTTGTGCTTCGATTATTCACGGAGTTTTGAGCATGATTGCTTCCACCTTGGGCTGGCTTTCTCGAGAAGAGCTGCTGGGGAAGGTCTCTGGGCCAGGGGGCTGCTGCACAGCGCTGGCAGTACCCAGCTGGTGCACACACCCATGGCACTGCTCTGAATCTGGCTTTGCCTGTGGTTCAGATTTTCAGGCTTTACTCTCTGGCCGTGAAGCTTGAAATAGGTTGCTTTTATTTATCTTATTTTTTTAAAAAGAGCTGTGCCACCTGCTCTTTACTTACCTCCACAGAACCAGAATTCTGGGGTGGGGTTGGAAATCCAACTGTTAGTAGACTGTGGTAGAAAAAGGTGGAATTTTGCTTTTGCTTTTCTGAGAAAACAGCTTAGTCTCCCCACCCCTGTCAGCTTAAATGTTTGCTCTGTATTGCAAACACAGCTGCCAGCCTGGCTTCCCCAAATGCCATGTCCTCCTGGCCCCAGCGAAGGAGGGGCAGAGGCTAGCAGCAATAGCCGGGTGTCCTTCTGCGGGGTGTCTGGGCGAGGAAACCTCCCCACTGCACCCTGCCTCGCTGCTGAAGCCCCTGCCACGGCGGAAATCACAGGGAAAGGAGGAATATGTTAGTCCCCACCTCACACCTATGAAGTGAGGTTAAAGGCTTGGAGGCTGGAAGGGCAGCTGCACATCAGAGGAGGGAAGAGCGAGTGGTGCAGCAGAGGAAAGGGAGAGCTGGGGCGGAGGGAAGCCAGGGAATGCTTCCCCTCTGGGGCAGCAGCAGCTTTCTTCTGAAGGCCAGGAGCAGCGCATCTTTGAAGTCTGTTTCAAGCTGAGAACATAAGAGCTCTGGGGGTGTTGATGTAACAGAGATGCCTGGCAGTGGTTCCAGGGATTGTGCAAGGGCTGCCATGAAGTCAACCAAGAATGAGACTAAGGAGCTGCTCCCCAGTGAGAGCAGAGGGCAAGGACTGCCGGCTGGGGACCCACTCCCTAACGGACCGCAAGGGTGGGATGGAGCAGCTGGAAAACCACACCTTCCACTGCAGAGACACCTCATTTGCACCCCAAAAGAGCCTGCCCACAGCCAGGGGAGTTGCTACGCACCTCTAGCAAATTGTTAGGGCAAGGTTGACTTCGAGCCCCTGGACCACAGGATGTTAGCCAGCATAGTATGGGCCAGAGGTAGTTTCAATGCTGGGGTTTTTACCCATTTGTAGAACATCTTTAAATTCCTGGTCCTTATGGGACACCAGCTCCTTCAGAAACCTCTGGCTACATCCAACCATGACCACCGGAATGCCTTTCTGGAGTGCTATGGTTTCTCTGCCTGGACACCAGCACTTGCAGCATCGTGCTGTCATGCTAGAAGACACTCGTCCCAGGCCACCACCTGGGGCCAGTGATAGGCATGATGAGTGTGTGGGGCACAGGGGCAGACACAAGGGTCACCTAATGGCATGTGCTGACACAAGTATGCACAGCAGCCAGCTCCCCATTGGACTCTGTTCCCAGAGTAGGAAAATAGCCCAACTGGGTGGCTGTTGTGTGGGCGAGACACAAAGGAGTGTGTGAAGGCTGTTGGTGGGTCGCCAACCAACTTGCTCAGATGTTAAATTACTCTTTATTTCCACTGTAATCAAGATTTTTGAGCGCTATTGTTATGCCTCATGTGGATGCAGCGCTACTCAACCTTGCCAGCACTGAGTTACACCCACATGCATCTTTAGGTATGTCTCCTGCTGATCGTCAAACGTGTCCTGAATGCGATGGCAAAACTGGAATGTTCCTAAACTTCTGGTTTGTGCAGCCTGGGAAATACATGGGTAAAGTTTTATGGTGTTTGTGCCTTTTTGGCATAGTCTTCCCTCTGCATCAAGTAGAAGCTGCCTTGTTGCGGCTGTCAAGGCATGCCACATACATTGCGTAAATAAACGTGGAAAATATGTTTTCTGAGGGGCGTTCCTTCACGTGTCACAGGAAGCTGGGCCTACAAGGTACGGAATGTGACGAAATGTTTCCCTGCCTGTTCTTTCCGAGAGATGTTTCAGTACCATGTTTTCAAAACCTGTTTCTTCATGCTTCAAATCTAGGTGCTACATCCTGGGGGTGACTTGCACAATCTGTTTCCGATGGCAGGGTTCACACATTTCTGATACTGTCATGAAGAAGAATGGAGCAAGGTTTCATGTTTGCTAATGCCACACCACAGGCAGCTTTGCTTAGAAATAGTGATATTTTTACAAAACAACAAATACTGGGTTGTTATTATCTTTGTGTTTCTGATTTCTGAGCCTTCAGGATATGGCTAATCTAAGTGTTCCGATTTTCTTTGCAAAGATGAATGCTGAGTACTTTCTTATTAATCCGGAAGGATTTTACTCTTGCATAATTGTGGGTGTGCAGAAGCTTGGGCTTTATGGAAAACATCAAATATTTGAAACTCTTGATGAAATTACAAGAACTGGCAAAACTGGTGTTTTATAAAATTAAAAAAATGTATATTTTTGTCTTTATGTCATCTAACAAAACAAAACACAAAGTGTTTTTTTGTTCCCTTTCTGTGTATACCTTTGAACTGAGTCAAGCTTAGAAAATTTCAGTCCTCCCATTAAATATTTTATTAGTAACTAAAAATGGGGTTTGCATCACAGTACATAAATCATAGTATTTGTCACCCCAAAATCAATTTCTAAAACAAGCTGGGTAACAGAAGATATCTCAGCACATGGGCAATGACATTAACATGAGTTAAGGGTCAGATTCATTTGAAAGATCATGGTCCACAGGTTAAAAGAAACAGTCTAAGCAGTAGTTCAGGTAGAACACATAGAGGAAGGCCTGTATAATTAAGGGTGATTAATTGAGCATTGTAAAGAAATATAGGTAGTTTTGTTCAAAACTGAATGGTGAGTTAGATAGTGGCCAACATTAAGGTGCACTAGTATGTAGCTGGGTTCTGGGTCTGAAGGCCTTAAGCACAACTCACTGATGATTCTTGTTGCCTCCTAACTTAGATGTTAGAGAGAAAAGGCAGCACAAAGGCTTTCGTGACAAATCCTGTCTTTCCAATGCTGCCCACATCACTGCCTGGCCAAGGCGAGGCAGGAATTGCCTCCTGAGTTAAAAGCAGTATTACGTCAATTCCTTTGGTTTTTCCTCAACTTCAGACCAAACTTTCAAGAGGGTTTTCTGGATGAATGAGCTGCTGCAGTGAATTTGATCAATGTCTGAGTGGTTTAGCTTAATTTGACAGACAGTTTAGAAGCTGAATGGACAGGTACCTGTAGTGGACAATTACATAAAAATTTGCCCGTAGGCGTAGTTTCCTATAATCCCAGTTATTCACTACGTGGCTTAGACTTTGGTATGTGAAGTGTTTATGTATCATTGTTAATTATCACTTTGCATGGCAAAGTACAGGCCACCAGCACCACTCGGCTGCTTATAGAGCACCGAGGAGCACCTCATGCAAGGACACAGAAAGGTCTTGGTCTGTTGTGAATATCACTGAAACCTTTGGTCTGAGAGTGTCTTGTGGCAGGGAGTGTGACAGTTCAGTTGGGCACGTTTCCCCTTTCCAGGCCTGTTTGTACATCATGCACTTCAGCTTGAACAAAAAGGAAAGCGAGTTAAGACTTTGTCCCACAGTTTGTCAAGCTGTAAAATGTGGTCACTGTTTTACCAGGTAAATAAGCTAATTCAGAGCATAAATACTATCTTCATGTCTTCAGTCTTTATACTTAGCCATAGTAGTGAAAAGTAGTGGCATTGAAATCAATCTAGAAATACTCTGTGTACAGCCCTGGGGCTTCTTCATGTCCTGCTGCCATCTACCACCCGAGCTAACCACTGCATAGATAGCTGGTTGGACTTACTGCATTTTGCTTGGTCAGCAAGGAGTACAAATAGTAACTGTAACAAGTTCTCAGACAAATTTCTAAATGACTGCTCTATCAGCCTAACCGGGGAATGAGACCAAGCAGGTCTATGGAGAAACAACTAAGAAGACTAGGCATCAACATATATTCCCTATATATTTTAGTCCTGTGCCTGTAATGATAACGAGTTTCTTCATATTTTGGCTTGAGCAGGAGCACTGATTTCCAGTCGGGTGAGCTCAGTCTATCAGCATGCTCTGTGTTGTGGTTTAACCCCAGCCAGCAAGCAAGCACCACACAGCCACTCACTCACCTACCCCTTTCCCCAGTGGGATGTGGAGGAGAAACAGAGAAAAAGACAAGGAAACTCATGGGTTGAGATAAGAACAATGTAATAACTGGAAATAAATTGAATAAAACAATGATACTAGTAGTACCAACATAATATTACTACTAATAGTATGTAATAATACTACCGCTACAACTAATATAATATGTAATGAAAGTAGGGGAAAAGAAAACAAGTAATACAGCCACTCACCACCTGCCAACTGTCACCCAGCCAGTCCCTGGGCAGCGAAAGCCAGAGCCAGAGAGCCCCAAGCGCCGACGAGCCAGAAGAGCCAGACACCAGAGCACTAGATGAAAGAGCTAAGCCCAGATCAAAGAGACCTCTGGCCCACTCCCCCAAATCATATACTGAGCATGACATTTTGTGGAATGAAATGTCCCTTCAGTCAGTTTGGGTCAGCTGTCTCCTCCTTCTTGTAGAGAAGAAGTTGGGAACACAAGTGTAGTGTCAGAAACAAAAAAATGGTTTTATATAAACATTGGTTGGCAACAACTAAAAATACCAGTATGTTGTCAATATTCCTCTCAGCACAACAAAAAACATAGCCTCATAGTAGCTACTGTGAGGAAAATTAACTCTATCCCAACTAAACCCAGTACTCTCTGCTATTGAGCATTTCAGCCAATGGCTGAAAGATTTTCAACCAAGATGGCTCTTTGCTTTGGTTTTTGATAACATCATCATTTTAAAGTCACCTTTGCATGTTGAAGCCTACAAGATGCCTTCATGCAAGACTTCTGTAACACAATAATCTAAGGGCTAAACCGAAACACAGTGATGGCTCAAAATCTGCAAGATGGGTACTTTTTTTCCCCCTGCCCAAACATGAAAAGAAGGATTTATTAGACGTCTGCTAAAAATGATTGACAATGAATATCTGTATCTGCATTAACATCATTCTAATCTGTGAGCCTTGATGTTTCTGTGTTTGCCATGAGGCGGGGCTGTGGCTGGTTAATCCAAGATCGACGGAGTGCACTATGGACGATCAGTGTTGCAGGAGGTACAATATGTCACTTTTTGAAGTTTTAAAACAAGATGGTTTTCCACACAGGCCTCCCAGACAGTGGGTTTGGACGCTGTGCTTGGGAAACAGCACCTCTCAAGTCATTGCTCAAGCCAATGAGAACCAGCTTGTTCAAGGTGTGCCTTATACACACCCTGTTCTGCTGTATAATTCATGGTAATTATATGCTCACTGAAAACACAGAACAAAACCATAACTATGAACAAATAGACAGTCTGGGAAAAAAAAGGTGTTTGTGCTGTAACAGTTTTTAAATAGATACCATTTTTTTGCTCCTGCAAAAGCTGTGGTGAAAGCACAGCTGGGGTCCTGTTTCTTGCCTTCAACCAGCCTCACCCTTGCCAAACTTTCCCGAGAGCGGGCACAGTGTCAGGCTGTGGGAAATGAAAGATGTTCCCCGGGGAAACCTAACCCTCCCAAACTGGCCTTAACACAGCTGTATTTTTGAAGAGTTGGAGGTTTGCTTCCATAGACCCTGGCAACACCTCTGGTTTGACGTGTGGGGCAAGCAGGTGAAGGAGGCTTGAACGACTGCCAGGCAGAGCTGAGCACTCACTCCTTGGGCGGGTGTAAAGGGAGCCCAGCACCACTCAATTGGAAGGTAAGGCTGGTGACTTCTGCTTCCTTTTAAACCAAAGAGCCAAGGTGCCAGACTGGGGAGGGCAGAGCAGCAGGCCCTCAGTGCCAGCAGGTATCTTACCTGCTTCTGGGTGCCATGAACGTATGGCTACACACTCTCCTCCTTCCATGAAGCCACAAGCCTGACCTTGATGCAGTTGCCAAAGTCTCTTCTTGCTCCTGGCTTAGTCATAGCAAAGTATAAATTTGCTTTGAATTGCTGGGGTGGGTTTTATTTCCCAGGAGTTTGTTTCCTAAGGAGAAAAAACAGGGACTCATAACTCTCCCAGTCAGAAGTACACAGGCTATTTAATTTAATGTAGTTGCAAAACTGTATTTTTAACAATTAGTTCCTACTAATTACTTAATTACACTGTCACTAGTGTAACTATGAATAGATGTTATTGTTCAGTGCAGTGACAGAATTAAACCCACGTGCAATGAGATAACACTCCTTACAGACACTCACACACTCCCCACAGTTGTTACTACAGAAAAGATGCAAAGCCAAAGCCAATAATAATACATAAAATACTTTTATGTATTTACAAAATTTCATTTTGAAATGATGTCATGACATAAAATACTGGCCCCTTAAAGAGCCCCAATGACACCCACTTGCAGACACCATGATTATTTTGTAAGTACTCAGACTCGGTACCACCTTTATTCAATGGTCTGTGCATATAGTCACATATCTGTACTCATACACACAAATTCTGCTGTCTTTCCTCGGTAAAGGGCATAAATCTGTAAGAATAAATCAAGAACCCACTTATTAAAAAAAAAAAACAGCCAAACAACAAAACATTCCTATAAAGAAAAAA